>NC_052942.1:6465928-6615928 GCF_013358895.1 Oreochromis aureus | reverse complement strand
CTGCTTGATCAATGCGATGAGCTTCAGTCTTCCTGGTGTTTCTTAAATGAAGCCTCTTTCAGTGGGTCAACAGAACTTCTGGCACAGGACATCTGTGATGAAAGAAAAGGAAGAAGTTTCTCCAAACCTCTGGACCCAGGAAACCCAGCTTGGTCCTGGTGGTCTCCCTCACTAGTTTCTCTCCAGGGTGAATGCAGCTGTTGATATAATATGGACTCTATTATTAAATGAAAAGAACAAATTAGACTACACTACTGAAACGTTCTGCTGATGTTTTTAAAGTTTCCATGTTACCAGGCTGTAGAGGGCTCTGAAGATTTAAACAGTTTTAGATCCATTACACTCACAGTCTTATGTTAAAATCTCAAAGGACAGCATTATATTTTTGATATTAACAGTAACTCTGGGCTTCTGTAGAGTGTGCAGATGATCTCATCGCTGTCTAAAAATGGATAAAAACAAACATAAGAAGTGCTGAATCCTTCAATAACACAGACTATTAGAGTAGCAGGTGTGTAGCATCGCTAACTAGCTAGCAACAAGCCTCCAACACAGTGCGTATGCTAGCGGCTAATCTAGCAAACGAATGAACAACAGAGTGATTTTAGAACTATAAGATGATAAGCTGTGCGTCTTTTTTATAACAGTGACATGGTTGTATTTACCTTAATTAAACGAGTCGTCAGTCGCGGTAAACCAGCAAAAAAACTCGAGCAACCGGGCTACGTAAAAAGTGTAGGGGGGGCGTGTTTGCGGTCATGTCCAGCGGGTGTGTGGGCGGGAGCGTTACACAGTCGCTCCACCTCAAGTCACTACTGCGCAGACTCTGGCTCCAAATTTGCAAGATGGCAGCCTCCACAAGCGGGATATTTTGGCTTCATTTTTGCACAATGGGAGGAGGCGGAGTCGCGTCGTCCATGTTTTCTACAGTCAATGGAAAGGACCTTTATGCTGCACACTGTGACTCACAGCAATGGTCCTGGGTCAGCCCTGACTTTGTGTTAGACTAATCCTAAAGTAATAATGGTATTTCTAACCACTGATATACCACAATTTTATCCTTTCAACAGCTACTGAAAGTTAGGGGACCTAGCGTCTATTGGATATTTATATAGAGATCCTCCAGCTTCAAACTGTATTACCTATGGAGGACCACAAGAGCCACGCGCATCGAAATAAAAAATTCGGTGCTTAATTTTAATAAACTGCATTTCAAAATCCTTTTTCGAATTCCACTTTAATAAAAACATTTTCGAATTGCACTTTAATAAACTGCATTTCAAAAAACATTTTCGAATTGCACTTTAATAAACTGCATTTCAAAAAACATTTTCGAATTCCACTTTAATAAAAACATTTTCGAATTGCACTTTAATAAACTGCATTTCAAAAACATTTTTAATTGCACTTTAATAAACTGCATTTCAAAAACATTTTAATTCCACTTTAATAAACTGCATTTCAAAACCTTTTCGAATTGCACTTTAATAAACTGCATTTCAAAATCCATTTCCCTTTCCTGTTCGCTCAGGGATTAGCAGTTGGATTAGCAGTTGGATTAACAACTTCATTTTAAAAATCCTGCTGCTATTCAAATTAGCCACACCGTGGGATGTAAGGAGCTCTCTGATTGGTTGGTCAGACACAGGCTGTCTGCCAGCCTGGATTTTTCTAGCTCATAGCCGCCCTGCCACGAAGCCTGTGTGCCTGTACAAAGGCCGTTCAGCCTCGGGATTTACACTCGGCTCGACACGGATATGTGAAGAATGAAGGAGCCTGCAGCGAAACGGAGAGCCAACCTCTGACTGAGTGCCCGTTTACTCAGTCTGACCACCTGTTGAAGGTAACGTGCTAACATGGCTAACGCTAGCATCACCCCACGTAGCCCCGTTATTTTAAGGTCATTTTAGCTTATGAAAATTTTTTGCGTCGCAGCTGTACGAGCTAGCTGCGTGTTTTGTAAGCTGCTGTGCTCTTCACAAATAAAGCTGGAAGCAGCTCAGACTGTTAGAACCAGCACTGAGCCCTGTTACATTTATACGGTGTTAGAGCAATGGCTGCAACCTACAGCCTTTAAACTAGTGATTACAATGCTGACAGTAAACTCGTCAGTCCAGATGTTACCACATTACTTTGTGATACTTAGAGTTAAAACAACTGAGACAGGCTGATTAAAATAACAGCTGTCAGTTCTCTCATTCCTTATATCAAGACTGGAGATCACACTACTGATTTCAGTTCATTTAATATGTGAGTGCACAGATTCATTCTCAACTGGACATAAATGATGATCAAAGGTTGTATATATGATGAATTCATCAAATCCCAGCCTCTAAGCATTCACTGAACCTACAGTATCTACACCTGTGTGGCAAATGTGTGGTAAAGATACAGATAATGAAGTTTAATTATTAATACAATATACATCATGAAAAACAAAAGCTGAAATTGATTCAGTTTAGTACTTTTCTCTGTATGCTCTGTGATTATAAATGCCTTAAATTCTGTGATATATACTGTAAATGATTTTCACAGAGGTCTTAAAGTACTTAAATCACTGCTGATAGTCTGGTTGTTTATATTTTCATGTTTTTGTGTCTGTAGGGCTGTTTGATGACGATTTGGACTCCTCTGGGAGATGAGGACACACCCACATCTGTTCCATACTGCAGCCATGGATGGTGTTACGGCTCTGAGTCAGCTTTGGGCCATCAGACGCACACACTGGAAAACCAGCGCCTGTACTTCATGCACGAGACGGCCTCAGTGATGATTGACTCTGCATCCTCTACTTTACCTCCTAATCTCTTTCTCTTTAACACACAATTAAAATCACTCCAAAAGAGTGTAAACTTACTGAGGAAGTCTCTAACTTGTACACATTTGCCCCAGCTACGGTAACTCGTTAACGGAGATTTGCGGCGTTATGGCGTTAATGTCATTTTAACGAGATTAGCGCTGAAAGCACTAGTGGGAACACAACGAATATGACTGCACATTTATGCCGACATCATCCTAGTGCAGGGGTCTGCAACCTTTTACACCCAAAGAGCCATTTGGACCCGGTTTCCACGCAAAAGAAAACACTGGGAGCCGCAAATACGTTTTGACATCTAAAATGAAGATAACACTGTATATATTGTTTTTTATCTTTATGCTTTGTGTGAACAACTAAGGTGTGAAAATTAAATTCTATTTATGTAATCAACACATTTTGAACTCTTAAAGAAATATAACAAAAGGAAAGACACCAACCTGAACTAAAATGATCCATGTAGCAAACAAAAACTGTTGTCAGCCGCCACCCTTATATCGCCTTTGGGCTGTTGGAGCCTTGACCTGACTCTTAAAAAATAATTGGAAAAAAGCATTATGCTGCTGAAAAACGAAAAATAGATATTTGCAACAAATTTGCCTAAATATGTATTTCACCTGGTTAATGCATGCGGCGGGGCGTGGTTTGGGGAGGCGGACGCACCTGAGCGACACCCGCAATCACGCCTTGCTGCCTTTACGTCTGCGCTATCTGTGCTGTTGTGTTGTTGGTGGTGTATGTCGGGCTGTGAGCTGAAAAGCTACAGCCGGCTGTATGCATACAGCAACCGTGTGTGAAAAGTGCTCAATAAATCGTCCGCAAATCAGGGCTATACGAAGTCAGTTTACGCAGGACTGTAAGCTGTCATCTGTCAGGCGTGAACGGCGTTTGTCTTTAACATAGTTCACGGTGGAGAACAGCTGCTGACATAATGTGGATCCGAAGATCCATAATTGGCCTACCTGGGGTTGAAAGTCTCGATAAATGCACGGCGTTTCGGTGGGTATACCGGCTTCCGCGAGTGTGACTCTTATTTTGAGCAATGAAAAAATAATAGAATATAATTTTATTTTTATATTTCAATATCACAATAATCTTCCAATTTAGAACTACGAGTTAAAAAGAACTAACATAAATAAAATACACTAAATACTAAATACTTCTAATTTATTTGCCCAAACCACGCGGAGCCACAGTATAAGGACTAAAGAGCCGCATGTGGCTCCGGAGGCGCAGGTTGCCGACCCCTGTCCTAGTGCAAAGACAAGTGGAAGCATATTTATACATATACATATATACATTCATTATATTACACACACACACACACACACACACGTACATTTGCTAAGCAGGCCTAACAGCAGCATTTTAAAACAAAGAAGCTTTTTTCACTGTTTTCCAGAAGCCATTACCACAGCACCAAGCTCTGCATATTTGACTTGTTATATTTTGACAGTGGATGCCTTCCTCACACAATTCCAAAGGCCTTTGTGTGTCCACCTGGTCTCAAACCAGGTCCCTTTAGCATGTTCACCAAATGTGCGAATCTTGTATGAGGTGGTCCAATTGTTTTGCAGATATACTGAGTGGTTTAATAACCATGCAAACATTTGTGAGACTGTGCACATGTATGTCGTTGTATTGCTTGATGCTGCTTCTTCAGAGCTAGCAAGAGATGAATAAATGTATCCATTCCCACATAAGTGAGTAGGGGTGCAACGGATCAAAAATTTAACGGTTCGGATCGGATCACAGTTTTTAAGTCACGGATCGGATAAATTTTCGGATCAGCAAAAATAGAAAAAAAAAGACAAAAATTCTACTCGCCATTTATTTATTTAAGTATTTTTTGCCTATTAAAAAACATTCAACTGAAGACTCATTCCACGCACTTACATAAAAACAAATTAAGGTGCAATATGGACATTATGGACCATGCTGGGCAGCCTCTGCATCCTCTGCACACGGCCATAAACAACCAGAGGAGTCTGTTCAGTGACAGGTTGCTTCTCCCAAAGTCAAGGACCAGCAGACTTAAAAAGTCCTTTGTCCCACAAACTGTTTAACTCCTCGCTGGAGGGGAAACGGGGACAGAGGAGGGGGGAACAAGTAGCTGTAGTGCCTTTTCACTGTGCAATAGTTTTTGTTAATATCCAGCGGTGTAATAGACTTACAATACTTAAAATGTGGCGTTCCCTTGTATTCTTATTCCTATTTATTCTATTTATCCCTTTTGTATTCTCTGTATTTATAAATGTGTATATATGGTATATTTCTGCTCACATTCTGCAACTTCTGTCGGTGCTGTGCTACTGGAAACTGAATTTCAGTTTGAACCCACCCGAGGGATAAATAAAGTTTCATCTAATCTAATGTAATCTATAGGACAGTGCAGGGCTTTGTAGCTACCACTCCGCTGTGATATAACGAGGGGTCACGGTCACGTGGCTTTCCGTTGCCCTGGAGCTCCACCCATTTGTAGTTAGAGCAACAGAAGATGCCTGGGACAGTTCAGCCATAACTTTAAACTTCTCCTGCTCATACATGCTTGGAACGATCTTGTCACTGAAGTGGACGCGCAACGAGATATCATAGCGTGGCTCAAGCACGTTCATCACAGTTTAAACCTTGTTTTGCACAACAGACGACGGCCTCCCGTCTGCAGCTAAACACCCCATTAGCTTTTAGCTTTAGCCCGGTCGGACTGAGCAGCAAAGGGCTGCTTAAATGCCGCAAACTCCTCTGCTCCGCTACTTTGACCGCTAGCGCTGACCATAACTACCGCTTGACAGACCCACCGCGCACCATACGCATACTTTTTTTCTTTTTCGAATCTTCGGATCACGTGCGCACCGAACCGTGGAGAGGGATCGGTTCGGATTTCGGATCAACCGTGATCCGTTGCACCCCTATAAGTGAGTAACTGCAAACGCTTCTTTATTTTTAAATTATTGAACATTATTTATCTGCAGTGAAGCTAGTCTCTCTTCATAGTTATGATTATGAAAGCACAAAAGACTTAAGATATAGTTTAATTATCCCAAAACTTGTGAAATTACTGTTACATCATCCTTGGTTAATACAATAAAAACAACAGCACAACATAGCCCAGAAAGGTATAAATAAATAAATGGAGCACAGTTAAATATACAAAAAAGTGCTCAATAAATAAAAATCTAATACTCAAAATCTAAGACAATAAGAAGCATAGGAAATAAATGCAGGCATTGTGCAAACGATGCCTGCATAAGATTTAAAACTCAACAGTAGTTTACATGTTGAGCTGTTATCAGTTCAGTCATTTCCTTTCCTTTTCTACAATATTAGATTTAGTGTATCCTCCACATGAGGAGATTAAAAAAAGTAAATGAAATGACCTTTCCTCAGCATATACAGTTCATTTCATCAAGTTCACTCAGCTGTAACCATGGAATAATAACACTGATAAGTTCTATCTATAATACAAGCTCCCAATCTAACCTGACTATACTTTAACTGCGCAAAAGATATGGAATTACTCAACGCATAAAACAAATTGAGGAAATTCACCTTTTATTTTGCAGTAAATGTAAAGAATAAACAGACAAGTTATCAGAGACAGTCACACATGACGATGAATGTGCACTGACATACATTTGTTTAAATACTAGGATGTCACATTTGTTGTTTCATTAGTGTTAAAAATGGAGAATATGATCTCATCAAGGCAATCCAAAGAGGGTGTTCATGTACGACATCAGGTTGTACAAGGTTATAAAAGGTTGTGATGGAAAGAAATTAAGCTAACAAAGGCACTACTACCCTGTACATGCGCTCTATCGATGAATATCACTACTAACAAACTAAGCCAGAGATTACTAATGGGAAAATTATTTGGTTAAATTAAAATGTGCAGTTTTTGTCACAGCTCAGAAAGAAGTTACACTGCTAGTGATAAGAATAGTCATAGTTTCTAGTTTACAAAATTATGAATTAAAATTAGGACAACAATAATACATTTTTAGAAAGTTGCTAAAGTTAGTAGATCCCTGGTCACCTGTGGATTCATGAAACTAATTCAGCACATTAAATACATTTACAAATGCATCATCATGTAAGTAATAACAGATAAATAATAACAATGTGATCTTACGATTATTAGACATCACTGAACATTTAAGAAAATGTATTTTATATATTTTACATTCTTTCAGTCTAAGGTAATGGCTTAAAGTTTGGGATTTACTGAATATATTTGCAGGAGGGTAAATCAGATATTGTAGACTGTTTTCATTTCCATTCTTTCATATCCAGTTATGTATGTGTTTGCAGTTTAATAAATATAAAAGACAATGTTATTAATTCTTTGTGCTTAAAAGGCTGGATTTGCAGCTTTAAAAATTGTTGCAAGGTAATGTTTTTAAATACAAATATATGAAAAATGAATGATCATTTTCGACAGAAAGATGATCATTTCATGCTGGAAATCTCTTGAGGAGCTGAGTGATTTAAGGAAGACAACTTCTGTAATGCTTTGACTGGGTTCAAAACCTGTTCCTGTGGTAACTTTATGTGATACACTGGTCCTACTTTTCAGAGACATCAACAACTTAAAAAAATGCAAAGTTCCATTGAATGAGAATCTCGTTGACACTCCACATTTTACAAACACAATAACACACACACCGCATACACTTACTACTATATTTCATTTCATTTCCCTTATTAGTACACAAACTCTACACTAGTAATTAAGAAAATACACCAGGACATTTACTTACTCATAGTTGATAGGTAGCTATGCAAAAATAATAGCTTGAATTACAAAGTGTGAGCGACTGTAGTGGAAAATGTTCTTCTTTGGCAAAATCTTCAAATAAATAAAATGGCACCTGAAATGCTGTGAATCGCTGTTAGAGTTTAAATCACTTTTTCTGGGCTCTACAAAGCCGACAAGTTCCATTTGCTCGGTAGAGAATGGGTTAAAGAGAGTCAGGGTAAGTTCCTGTTCAATTAAACCTGAAACAACACATTTTGTGGCACTTTGCATTATAGCAGAGAGTAAGTGAAAAAAAACACTGACATCCTTACTGAGTTTGTTATGATGAACTTTAGCAAACCATTGCACAATTTATACATTTAGCAGAAATCTCGGCTCAGCACCAATTTGGAGTCATGTCTAATTCTAAATTTAACTGTTAACCATTTCATTTACACAAAAATTCCCATGTAGAAACTTTGCTGTTTGCCTCAGCCCTGCAGACAATCAGTGTCTTTGCTGCTCCCTGTGCTGCAGATAGAGCGCAAAATAAACAAACTGACTGTAAAGAGCTTGTTAAAAGTTCATCAGAGATCAAAGAGCCAGAGAAAGATCTCTCACTCACTAATGGTCTGTGTTTCAGTAAATGCTGCTAAAATGTCCACAATGTGACTAATTAAAAGAAAAGAAAAGGGGAATGTAGTGATATCACTTGCATTTACACTTAATCTTACCATATGCATTTTCTACAACAGGTACTAATAATGTATATTGTTTGTTAAATTTTTACTATAATCAAGGAGCGATATGGCACTCGTGCAAGAGAATAACAGAAATCAACAAGACCGTCAGCTCCTGCAGTTTATCTCAACAACCAAAACAACGTGCCTGACCAGGTTGCAGAATAGTTTATCAAAATTTCAGTTTGAAATCTGTGGAATCTTGAATTTTTTTCTGTTAAAAAAACAGAAAGACCCGTCCAAGCTTTGCACATTAATGCTAGGGACAGAAAGTCTATAAGCCATTAAGACATTAGAGAAAGCCCTTCTCAACAGGACCATTTGGATGGACTGACAGAGGCTGTCTTCATTAGAAAAACTTCAAGTACCATGCTTAAGGTGACAGGTGTGACATTGAAGCTTCAAATATGATTTATACTAGGCTAAAGGTTGAATGGCTTTTCTCAGCATAATGAATGGCTTTTTCCTTTCCTTGTTTACACCCAATAAAGAAGAACCTGGTAAAATAAGTTGAGGATTTATGGTTAATGGTCTAAGGTGGAAAATATATGTAAAATGTCACATGCAAGTACAGCAAAACCTTTGCTGATATTACAAAACTGACTGTTAAAGCTGACTTAACACAGTCAGGTTTTACCTTAACCAGACCGCTCTAACAGCTCAGTAATAGAATTCGTTTTGCTTATTGCCATTTGTGATTCTTTTCCCACCAACCAGCAGGTTAAGAGCAGTTTGCCTGTGAAACAGGGCGTGAGCGTGGCTGTGGTGGACTCTGATTAGCTGACAAAGGAATGGTGCAGTTGTCTTGGTTGTCTCTTGCTGCAAACCTTTTCCCCTGCTCCTCCTTCATGAAGAGCTCCACCATTAGGATCTTCTCCTTGTGGATCTGGAGGCTGATGTCCTTAGGAATGTCTGGGATAAGCCAGTCCACAAAGTCACTCATAAGCATCACCACATTCTACAAAGGGCAGAGTGAACAGAGAACACAGATAATTATAAAGAAATTCTCATTAGTGATAGAACCTTTCTGTGCTTGACAGAGCACGTGTGCCTATTCTGTGGCATATTCTCTTCTTCTCTTACATTAGGAATAAAATGTGCAATAAAGATTTTCCAACAATTAGGAAACTATTAATCCAAGTCAGCTGCAACAGAAGTAGCAAAGAGTGTTAAATTAACTAATAGTTATATCATTTACCTCCTTTTAGAGAGGGGAGGAAGACAGGATAAATAATAACAATTGAATTGAATTACGTACTTGGTACCACAACTGACATAACTGGCAGCCTTGTTAACCAAAGTATTAAGAAGACATTTTGTATTCAAGTGTAAAATGTATATCAAATTATTTTCAAAATGGGAATATGCTGCTATTCAAAGGCTTCACAGAATCAGACCATGAGAGGAGCTCTATGGAAATCTCAAATCTACAAAAGCATAAGTAAAGTTCAACAAGTTCAGAGAAGATCGCTGAAAATGGCAGGAACATAATAATTGATATGGCTCTGTGTAGACTCAACATTATTTTTAAAGCAATAAATGGACTGGTTCTTATCCGGTCTTTAAGTCTGACGTCATTAGCTGTTTCCAGGTCCCAAAGTCAAACCAACACTGCACCATCACTGAGAGTTAAGAACTGTCTAAATTCTTTCATCTTTAATAAAATGATCAGTGTCGCTGCTCTACCAGGTGTAACAATTAAGTTTAACATCCAGGCATTCATGAAAACAGAATGTATGAAGTTTTAGGGAGTTAGCTCGCTAGTTTCCACCTAAACATGATATACCATGTTCTGACAGAGATTTCTGAAAAATGTAAATGTACAGTTCTGCTATCACTTCTGACATAAATGAAGACAGAAAACTAACCCTACAAACGCCACTGCTGTTGGACTAGTTGGTATATAATGATGTGCTACATGGTGGCTAGCTACACAGCTATGGTTAGCATAATATAAACACAGTGAAGCTGGAGGATGAACGCTAACTTTTTTCCACTCAATAAAAGTTAACGTGAGGGTTCCTGATGGTTAGGGACAAATGCAATTGCATGGTAAATGGATCAAACTTCATTCAGGAGAACAACTGACATAATGCATCCACAGTACGAGGTTAGTCACAGAAAATTAGTACCTTCAAATGAGATGTCACAGGCTATGTTCAGGCCATTTCTATCAACCATTTATTTGATGAAATAAACTCAATTATAAATGGTTTGTTTGCTTTGCGTGATCTTATCTGTGCATTGTTCCAAACCTGAAAAACAATCACGAAGGCGAGACGAGCTGCCAGAATGGCCCAGAATTCCTTGGAAAGTTCATATTTCGTACTGGACCAGGGAGGATCTCTGTAGTCCTTATATCTAGCAATAGAAAACAAAGAAGCATTTTTACATACAGTTTATTCAGACATGTATTTATAAAAAAATGTCATCATAGTTTTCACCAACCATTAAAAATACATTTCATTATACTCTACTAGTATATAAAAGGCTTTGTTGTTATGCTTTTATAATAGATAAATAAGAAATTTGAATATGTTTTGGGTATATTGAATACTCATTATATGAATAACGTCTGATGACTTTAGCAGCCTCAGTTTCCAAACCCTAGTAAAGCAAAACCTTACCTGCATACTGATACCTTGTAGCCCAGGTGCATTGGCTGCAGAGGTTCTGTGCCTGGATCGAAGTCAGTGACATTAAAGTATGACAAAGTGTGATTGACAAAGCCATGCAAGGTGCCATCAGGACTGTACATGTATTGGTAGACAAGCCGAGGGATGAAGTCAGAGGTGAAAGCGATGACAAAGGCCTGGAAGACAAAAGTTCAATTCATTTCAATTTCTTTACATAGCACCAACTCAAAATAACAGTTGCCTTGAGGTGCTTAAAATTGTAAGGTAAAGACCCTACAGTAATACAAAGAAAAAAGAAAACCCCAACAATCAAATGACCTCTTATGAGAAAACATTTTGGTGACAGTGGGAAGTAAAAACTTTCTTTTAACAGGAAGAAACCAGGCTCAGGCAGGAGCAGCCACCTGCGGTTGGGGTGAGAGGAGGAAGACAAGACAGACATGCTGTGGAAGAGAGCCAGACATTAATAATAACTAATAGTTGAAAGATCATTTGTAACCTTCACTAAAGCTGTTTCTTTGCTGTGATGAACTCTGAAACCTGACTGAAACTCTTCAAATAAGCCATTCCTCTGCAGATGATCTGTTAGCTGTTTGACAACTACTCTTTCAAGAATTTTTGATATGAAAGGAAGGTTGGAGATTGGCCTATAATTAGCTAAGACCGCTGGGTCTAGAGATGGCTTTTTAAGTATCAGTTTAACTACTGCCAGCTTGAAGGCCTGTGGTACATAGCCGATTATTAGAGATAGGTTGATCATATTAAAAATTGAAGCATTAATTAATGGCAGGACTTCTTTGAGCAGTTTTGTAGGAATGGGGTCTAAAAGATACGTTGATTGTTTGGAGGAAGTAATTACTGAAGTTAACTCAGAAATATCAATTGGAGAAAAAGACTAAGGGAACATCAATGGTACTGAAAGTAGCTGTAGATAATGTTACATCTGTGAGCTGTTTATGGGTAATTTTTCTCTAATAGTTAAAATTTTATTTGTGAAGAAGTTCATGAAGTCATTACTAGTTAATGTTAAAGGAATGGTTGGTTCAACAGAGCTCTGACTTTTTGTCAGCCTGGCTACAGTGCTGAAGAAAAACCTAGGGTTGTTCTTATTTTCTTCAATAAATGATGAATTGATATTATAGCTTTGAAGAAGGCTTTTTTTTTTTTTTTTTTTTTTTAAATCAAGCAGCAAACTACTTTTCCAGGCTAAATGATGATCTTCTAAATTAGTGAGATGCCATTTCCTCTTACAAGTTATATGCTTTAAGAGAGTTTTGAGTTTTGAGAGTTATACTAGGCCAGATTTCTAGAAATGAGAGCTGCTCTAAAGTGGGATGGACGCTGTCTCATCTAACAAGAGCAGGTTTTCCCCAGAAAGTTTCCCAATTATCTATAAAGTCCAGATCATTTTTTCTAAACTACTCAGACAGCCAGCAATTTAATTAAGGCGAACATGCGGTTACACATGTCACTCCTGGTCCCACCGGGGAGGGGTCAAAAGAAAACTAGAGTCTGACATTGTTTTGGTAAAGTTAGACAGCGATTCAGTATTAATATTAGAGTCTTCTGATTGATGCAACTGGGTTTTCATTACATTACTCAATTCATAAGCATATGATGTGCTTTTAATTAAAATTAAATTTGGCCTCATTAACCCATGCAAGTTTAATTCTGCCAGTGGTATATATAACTACTTATAAAAAAAGCTGATACCTTCCTCTTCTGCTATGTAAGGTGTTGTAGCTAGTGCTTACTGAATGTGTAGTAGACATCTGCACTTACCACTATCAAAGTCGTAGGGGTTTTGGATAAGCCCAGATTTACCAAGACAATGTACTAGTGTAGTCTGACAGTCCTCTCTGAGTGAAAATTATTTTCCAGGACAGCCTTGGCATTGTTTTTATATTGGCATTGTATAACCATACAGATTGCTGATAAGACTTACATTGACAATGACTGCTACCTTGCTGAGGCCCCTCAAGAGGTTGTACCAGATACCTGCAGAAAGACAGAAGAGCCGTTATTCATGAGAAAATAGCAGCTCCAACATGCACACAACTAGAGTTTGCACAGGGTGATTTAGTACAAGTACAACTCACTGGTGCTGAGTGTTCTCTGCATATTGCATTGTAAATACCACTGCAGACTGGTTCTGAGATTAAGCTCCTTATTAATTGGTGTCACTTAACTTCTCTACATGAGGAAAACTAGCTTACAGAGGCTTCAGCCTTGCAACATATAACCCTACACAATGTTAGCTTCATCATAGGTTTGCTGTAGTGTAATTCAGTTGTAAGCCAGAGGAAATTCACATATCCATCTTCAACTGTTTTTTTCCACACTAACAGGCTACTTGAATGGCATATATAGCAGCCCTTATTTTGTTTATGTGTTTTGCCTAGTGTGAGAGTCTAGAAACTATGAGACATAAATTTAATTTGAAATCAATTGAAATGTATTTTATTCATATAGCCTCAAACCACAAGAACAGTCACATCAAGGCTTTTCATATTGTTATAGACCCTACAATAAACGAGAGAAAACCCCAACAATCAGACGACCCCCTTTGAGTGCACACTTGGCGACAATGGGAAGGGAAAACTCCCTTTAACAGGAAGAAACCACTGACAAAAGCAAGTTCATGGGACGGGGGCCACCTCCAAAGACTGGAGGGTAAGGATAAATGTATTTAGTTTTATTTTGTTGGGACATAGAGTACTGCAAATTCGCCTCTTCTTTTCACCCAAATGAAAGAAATGCTGTTGATGACATCTTAGGGCAGATTTTCTTAAAGTCTGAATAATGAAGTGCTAATTTAGTTAATTAATTAAATTGACTAAAGGCTGCAAAAGAAAAATACACAAACGAGCACTATTAGCAATTGCAATGTGTTACTTTTGCGTGCTGTTTTAAGTCTGTGTGGGTTTTTTTGTACTGGGTTTATATTTTTGTAACATTAGTAAAATACATTTCTTAACAGCAGATGTTACTGCAATTTTAAAAGGGTTTAATCTCCTACAATGCTTGCTTTGAGCTGCTATGTTGACATGACATGTAGATAAAGGAGTAGCAATTTTTTTTTAAACTTGTTGGGGCCTGAAGCCACACGCCTAAAACTGGATTTAGGGAATTAAATATTGAGAGGACTTGTGTAGTTTGTTTCTATATTGATTTTTAGTAGGGATAAGAGACACGAACCAATGTCTTTGGCTTTAGCTGCAATAGGCCTGCGAAGCTCGGTAACAAACTTCTTAGCATCTAGGCGAATTTCAATTATGTTATTCAGAAGAGCAAAGAGTGGCGCCAGAGGGAAGGAGGCCACAAACAAAGTCACCATCCCAAACTGGATTACTAAAGGAAAAGGGAAAAAAAAACAGAAAAATAGACAGCATTTAGCAATGATTCATCCTCTATTGGGTGAAAGGAAATTAATACAGAATTTTTTTTTTAACATCTATAAATAAGCAAACTGTTTACAAAATGATGAATTTTTTTCCCTTCAGAATTTCTTTAAAAAAGAAAAGAAAGCCAATTTTGATACTGGTGGACAGTTATGAAAACAAAATCTATTTCTGTTTAAGAGTGAGAAAATGTAAAGACATGGCAGAGTGCCAAGATTCTGGCTGCCTCTTAAAAGAAAATCAGTAATAATTTTAACATTAACTTTATTCTGATCTTAATCGGGTATGTCAGAAACAAACTTTTTATTTGCTCTGCTCGTCTTTGTCCACCACTACTCTTTAAATGTGTTTAGTGCTAACCGGGTAATTTATTAAAAACAGCTGCCTGCAGCTGCATTTGCTAACATCATAATTAACAAAAGTGATGAAACTGTTATTTACTCATTTCCATGTACTCTGGATTGAGGCCAACAAATGGACCTAGGAGCTGGTCCTTCTCATAGCGTTTGAGAGTGTTGTGCAGCACTTGCTCTTGAATGGAATCCAATTCCGACTTCCTCTTGCGGAGCATTTTTTTCAGCTTCCTGCAAATCCCGACAATCCATTAAGAAATTAAACAATGAGATTTGTAAAAGCATCACTCAGTTTTTAAAGTGTTATTTTGCAAATGCATGCACAGCTTTGATTTTTTGTTGTTGTTGTAGATTTCTCAACTTAATGGATTATGTATCCCAAAAGTTGGGAATTTATTAACCACATTTGGACAAATACAGTAACTCTATTATGAATACTACAACTACGATAAGTGGTCAATTCTTCAAATTCTTCAATTCTTAATTGTTAGTAATGATACAATAATTTGGATATCTAATACTGTTGGAAGAACCAAGCATGGAGTGACATAAACCTCAGTCACAGTGTATGTACACAGGAAGGCAGAGCAGACTACAGGCTTACAGTTCAGCAAGGTGCTGTCTGGTTTCCAGGGAAATGTAGATGAAAACTAGACAAGCACTCTTCTCAGACATACATATAACTGTGTGTGTGTGCATTATGTGTTCTGTGACTTACTGAACCCACACGGCGGGATCTAATGCACACCATTGTTGCTTGTGAAGCTTGAACACAAGAATTTCACTCATGTGCTGTACCAGTGTACCGGCACATGTGATGTGACAATAAAAGTGATTTGATTTGATTTGATACGATACTGATCCCTCATTCAATTTGTGTTCAAGTATGTTTTTGAGCTTGCTGCAAAGTCTCTGTTTTGCACTCACGGTATGCCAATCTCAAACAAGTTGTTCTGGATGAGCTGTTTGCCTAGCATAGTGATGCACAACTGGATGCACAGCTCCATGAGGCAGCCTGCATGGGCACACTGTAGGAGAGACAGTGAACAATTGTAGAAATAGACAATAGTGAAACATTTTAAACAGAACATTTGAGAAAATAAATGTAAAATTGAACTTACTATTAGTAAGTTCAATTTTACATCTAATCCTCACAACTAACAGCTGTTAACTGTTATCTGAAGACAACTAACTGGCTCCATTGTCTCCCTCCCTCTCTCTCTCTTCTCTTGAGCACATTTAAAGTGAATTACCTCTTCCATCCTGTAAGACCCAACAACATACAAGTAGTTTCCAGGCCTCCCAACAAGCCTATGAAAACAAAACAAAAACCAAAAACACAGTCACAACATTCTTTCAGTCTGACAAGGAAAGCAATGACTATACAGAATCATCATGTTCCCTTCTTCCAGCAAAACATCTTCAGACAACAGTGAGTTGGATAAAACTGTGTGTGCATTGTCATTAACATATTATAGTACTTGATTTCCCTATAGTCCACTTTAGTTTGACTAAAATGATCTGAAACTAATTTATGTGTGAAGCTGTTGTTTTACCTGCCCCTGAAAAAGGCCAAGTAGACAATGGGTGTGAAGGCATTGACGAACTTTAAGATAAAAGTCTTAAAGATGAGGCGTTCCTCAAAGCTCTTGTCCGTCTTTGGAACCTCTGAAAAGGCACACAGTTGATGTAGTGTTAGATTCTCCTAAGATGCAATTCTTGTCCTATGTCAGGGACATTAGTCTGAGATTGCTATGTCAAGCACCATTTATGCAATCTATAGGATTGTTGCAGCATTTGTGGGGGCTGTTGTAGCCCCAAACAAGTTTAAAAATGTCTAAAGAAACGTTGAGAAGGTGGAATGACATCTGCACCAATGCAGCTGTTGTTCCAGACTGTTGTGTTGAAGAGAATGCTGAGCTGAAGATATTCTAGCTCAAGGTAGTGTCTGAAAGAAAGGCGCTCAGGCTTAGAGATAGAGCGAGGAGCTCAGCAGCTCGGAGTAATTGTTGCATGTCCATAAGGGCTAGATTTGGGCATGGGCAAGTTTACCATGCACACCAAACTAAGAGAAGACTAAGAGAAGACTCTTTATTATCTCTCATGTGGTCTGGAAGGGAACTGGTATCTCCGCCCAGGATTAATGAAAACACTGCTGGAGAAAAGGGTACCAGGAATACCCTCCTGCCACCACGACCCACTTCAGATAAACAAATAAAAAAGGATTGATACAAAGAAAGACATAAACTTTGTGTTCTAAAGTTGATTCCTTTTGTGTGGTATACAAATACTACTACAAACAGTAGGAAGAAAATAATATTTGGTAAGAACATCAACCCAATAAAATGTGCCTCACCGAGTCTAGTGAGCCAGCGGGCAATGGCTCCATAGATTTCATCCAAGACAATGATGATGATGAGGTTGATGATAGCAGCAGTGGTTTTGACTGTGGCTCGGATATTATACCGAACTACAGGGTGGCTGCTCATGTGAAGCGCTGCCTTAATGCTAATCCGATACAGGATGACTCCAAAGACTATAACAAACGTCACAGTTATCTAAAATACAAGAGAGGTAGAATTAATTAAGCGTGTTTTTCCTGTTAAGTTAAATTCATCTTTGTGATGACACAAAAATATGAGATGCTGGTTAAATGTGTCCACACAGAAAAAGGTTTTCACAAAGCTACTGAACGTGTTGCACACAGTGAACACCATGAGACCCAAAAAACTTACCAGAGAATGATCTACGCTCTGGGTACTAAGGGGATCAAGTCCCTTTCCAACCCTTACATCAAACTCTCTCTAGTGACAACTTAATGGACAGGCCTTTTTGATAGCACTTTTCTAGTCTTACTGCCCTCTCAAGCACATAGTGGATTATTATTATTATTATTATACATTATTCTACATGCTTTAAGCAATTTCTCTACCTCATACTGAGGGGCGAGTTAGAATCACCAGTTAACCTAAAATGCATGTCTGGATTGTGGGAGGAAGCCAGTGTGTTTGGGGAAAAAAGATGTCTGATCTCACCAAATAAACACCATATTGAAGCATTAAGGTTGGTCTTGATGAAATTTCAGTAGCAGCTTATGTTCAGTATTTTGATTCCAGTTGTTTGTAGAAGACACATTTATTAAATACCCACATCTTCATACAACAACATAATCAATCACCGTCTTCATTTCATTCCTGATAATCACATAATACCCTATAAAGTGCATTGCAAAGGTAATGTATGCTCCATGGCTAAATTGTTTGATGACCTTGTAAATCTAAGGACCTTGTTATGGGAATGTACTTGCATTTGTTAAGTGGTATAAAAGACTACTTTTAAGACACTGGCATAAGGAGGAGTTAATATTGCGTTTAGGGATTAATGACTGAAAGTGGTGCTAAAGGTAAAATGTCTACAATTTCTTTGAGATTGACAAAAGAGAATGCTAACACACTAGTAGATAGAGCAGGTCATCTACTAATCATAAGGTCGGTGGTTAGATCCCTGCCTGCTCCAGTCTGCATGCCACGTTGTGTAAAGTGCTATATAAAAATCACTCCATTAACCATTTAAGTAGTGTATAACTTCATGTATTTTATAATAATAACATTTTAAATTTCAGTAGTACAGTAGTATTATCCCCTCAAATCTTTCCACCAAATTGAGGGATCTAGGACTCAGCTCATCACTGTGTCACTGGTTCCTCAACTTTCTCACAGACAGACCCCAGTCAGTGAGGGTGGGAAAACATATAGGACTGGACTCTCTACACTGTCCATGCACTTAATAACAAAATAATGAACAATAACCGTTTTCTACTGTTCACAGTCAATCTGAACACTGTTGATTTGCACATTTTTTTAATTTTGATTTTTTTTTTATTTTATACTTGATTTTTAATTTTACTTTATTCTTGTAGTTTGAATCAGTACAAGATTGCACAACAATAAGCATTTCCCTGTATGTTGTACTGTGTATGCTTGTGTATGTACAAAAACCTTTCAACATAGTATTGCCAGAAAAAGAAATAATATGGGATAATGACATTATCACTCATGTTTCAGAAACACATGTTGGTGAACATGGTGGGGACACTGCTGATACTTACCATGAAACCCATCATGACCACAGTAGTCATGTAAGCAGGCAGCCTATCTGTACATGTCAGCTTCACCTTTTCGTCCTACACACACACACACACACACACACACACACACACACACACACACACACACACACACACACACACACACACACACACAGCGAAGGGCATTAAGACCTCATGGTGTCAGCAGATGTTCTGTTAGTATGTGTGATTCCCCTCCCACTGCCTTATTTCGGTCTTTCCGTAGCAGCCTTTTATACACTGGTCATGGAGTTGCACAAAGCACATATAACAAACATAGACACAAATCTGTGGCTCCAGTGGAGCAGAGTTAATGCTGCCTTCAGCGAAAATGTCACATTTAAGCCACTTGAAATTGGGTCAAGATGCTGAGATGACTCCATGTTTATAGGATGAAAAAGATGTGTCCTCGATATAACAAGGATTTTTTTTGTTTTTGCCTCAGGATATCTTATATTCCGAGCCTTATCTTTATTCAAAAGCAAAGTCTTATAAAAAAATCATTAATAACCAATTAGATCAAATCATGCTGTACTCCGAAAACCAGTTAAATCAAGCAAGTTATCACTATGTAGTGACCTCTGTGGCTTGGAGGTCATTACATAGCAGAACACAAAATATTACATAGTGATTTACATTAAACCCACACTGACCATTTTGCACACAGTGCTTTATACTATGTGCTCATATCTACATCCAATGCCAATTTAGAATAACCAGTTAACCTAACATGCATTAATTTGAACTTTGGGAAAAGGTGAGGTGACAACAACAACAAATTTTGTCAGAAAAAAGTTGACTTAATTTTACCATCAAACCCGAATGTTCCTGTTTCAGTTTCTTTTGCATGACCCGGAACTCATACTCAGCTCGATTGTGGTCCTGGAAGAGAAAATTAGCTTGTTACTTTTATTGATGGTACTTTTTGTTGGTTAGTACTAAACGTGCAAGACGTTAAACTTGCAAGAGAAGATCCCATTTGGAATTCAGAATGGAGATAGGAATAACTTTTCCAAAATAAGCACTTGGTGTTTAGGTTTCTGTACAACTCTGCACAAGAAAAGGAAGATATGTATCAACTCACCATGAAAGAAATACACCTGCTTGCAGTTTAGTGCGCACTTTTACCCAACTAGTGTTAATGATATCAGGTTGCTTTCCAACAACACGTGTGTTAAGCACAGATTCAGTAGTTGTTTGGCCTATTTAAGCATGTACCAGAATTTTAAGGTGGAAAGCATTAAACCATCATATTTTTAGCTCATTTAGAAATTTATTCACACATAAAGGCAGTATTTTTGCGATTTCTTATATCCCCCCCCCCAAAGAAACGAACAAACAAATATTACATAAAGTTGTAACATTTTGGGGGGGTTAATAAATGACACATGATGATGATTAATGAGGCATATAATTTTCCCTTTAGGGATTAATGCCGTTATTTTTCTTCTCGGTATTCTTAAACCATTTAACCATTTAATTTACAAATTAAATTAAATGGTTGTGTAATAGTGATGTATGTGTAGCTGATGGTAAGATGTTCCTTTGATGGTGAGAAATACATGTTTATATCTTAAGGAATGTGAATAGATGTGTACCCAGCGGACTGAGGAGGAGCTGTGCGTAAAGAGAATTTGCATCACTAGAAGACAAAGCTGAGGGTTAGACAGTGGCCTAAAGGTACATGTGTCAGACTAATGTACAGACACACAGGCTCAGTAAAACAGACAGGAGCAAGCTTCCAAACAGGAAAAATGACAATGTTGTCCACTACAGTTGAGCAAGCAGAAGAAGAACTGGTCTTTAGTGTGCTGAACATGGCTATTTTTCATGTGGACTGATCAACTAGAAATAGCTTGAACTTCTTCAAGTAACTATTTTTTTTTAATACAATCTCGTCTAGATATTTAACAAGACATTAATTCAGAACCTGCTTTACATTATCACAGTGTCGATATGCAATTTCAACACTGACGTATGACCTACAGAATGACATGAAGAATGTATTTGCTTCCATGTTTCCACTGAGATTCTGTATTTTAATCCATTTTGGAGAAAATACATATATTTGACACAACATTATCCTACCAGCCAACATTTCCACTGAGGTACCACCAGAGCTAAAAGTGATCTAAAAGAGTCAGCATTTTGAAGCTCGTAATTCTGTATTATGTGGACCTACCTAAGCCTGTGGTTTCTTGTGAGGCCAGTGCTTTACTGAACCCCATAACCTGCAGACTTGGATCAAGAAAGACCAACATATTTACCTCTTACACAAATGATACCATGGAAGCACTTTCTATTACAGCTCGGTAATAAAGGGGTAATAGTAGGGTAACAAGAGTGTGATAATATGGTAATTTCTAAGTCATTACTATGCAACTATTAAAGTAATAACCACTTAATATGCAAGCAATATCATGGTAGCAACAGTGGTTACAGTTGAGTATTATTACCATGAAATTAACGTAATAAAGCCCGAAAACTGGGGGTAATAATATGGAAATACACTCCGTAATAACATCGCAATAGTAGGGTGCCAAGGAAGAAACAAGAATGTCATAATGTGGTCATTTCTAAGTTATTCCCGCTAAAAATAAAAAGTAACAGTAAAAACAAAACAAACAACAACAAAAAAAAAAAACAGGAAAAAAAAAGATGAAAGTCAAGTCAGACCACTTCACTTCAGTCCTAGAAGTACCATGACTGCTGTATTGATCAACTAATTAACTCGACCACATCTTCAGAACAAACCTGAAAAGATAGTCAAGCCAGATGTACAACATTTTACTGAACCAAAGAGACAAAGAGCATGTCAGGTAAAGAGACCACAGGGAGACTGTTAGACAACTTGAAAGCGAAGATCTTAATGTTGGAAAAAGTAGTTTCAGAACAGATCTGTAACAGTTAGTGAAAAAGAAGCTAGATGCAAACCTTATGTTCCTCCTGTGAAATAAACCAAACACATAAAAACATATAAAGGCGATATCAGTTTAGTGTGTCAAGTTAAAAACATTTCATGTTTTTTAAAAGTAATATAATGAGGTGAAATGCATTATTTCATTCCATTAAATTGTAGCATATGATATTATATTGAATTGTACTATGTACATTATAATTTAAAAGACATTCAGTACTAAAGGTTTGGTTGGGAACCTTATCTTATCTCAACCATTATGTTAGTTATTACTATAGGTATGCATTTTTAAGATAGCTGCATAGAAGATTTCTATATCCTTCATATCTATATTTGTCTCTGTTTAAAGAAGAGTGTTGTTAAACCTTAACATCTGCTTTCATTTTTGACCAAAGCACATTCTAAAATCAGCAAAGATCAACTGGAACATATGGCACTGCATCAACAAACTTCAAGTTTCAATTTAATTTGTGTTTCTAGCATCTTGTGTCACATCTAGCATCACACATTTATACTACAAACTGTGCAGGCTTTGTAGTTATTGTGGTCCTAAAAATGTAATTAGCACATTAACGTTAAAAAGATGTACAGTAATATTTACACAGAAAAAGAACTTGTGCAAAAAGTGCAAACTTATTATTCATTATCACCATTTACTAATTAACACTAGGTAACAATTGTGCTCTGTGCATGAAAACACATACATGTGGGGTTATCTCACCTCCTCCTCCTCTCCAAAACCTGTGAGGTCCCAGACATAGTTGAGTCTCATCTGCCGCCTCTTCCAGTGTTCCATAAAGAGAACAGCTACATAATCAGACATACACAAACTCAACATATGCTCGACACCAGCTGTGACATGTTTCTTGCTATTTTCTGTATATATGAATGACAATCATAGAGGGTATGAACATTTTATATTCTTATCATACACGCGGTATCTATTCTAAGGTTAAGCAGTTTCAGTATATAATGTACATAATCAACAGCAAGCAGTGTCTTTATTTAAAAAGTACAGATCTATAAAGATATTTGGAAATTATGTATATTTTACAATCCTCCAAACTTTTTTTAATATAAGGGGTTAATAATAAAATGTGCTGATGTTACATTGCTGACAGCTGATGACTCCACTTGTATGATTGCACCTTTCATATTTCTTAATATAAAATACAAAATATAAAGTCTGGCAGTATTTGACTTTGCAATTGTCAACACTAAAAATGCACTGAAACAAAAGTGCTGGTTCCACAGATCGACATTTTAAAATAGTACAGTCTTATATTTGGCACAGTATCAGCGATCCTTTGCTGCACAAGCTTTATTTGTTGGTCTACATGTATTCTGGTTGTTGCCTATATATTTGTACTTACCCCATAGAGCCATGAAGACGGAGAAGAACACAGTTGCTGCATTGTCAAACAGATGGCTGGCTCGGGCTGTGCCACATGCTGTCACCAGCTTCCAGTAGCTGCAGGCTTGGTCGCATAGTGGACACATAGTAATGTTGTTCCTGGGATCACAAATTTCCATGCTAACAAAAAAGAATAGATGGCAGATGTAAATTAGTCTAAGCCAAAAGTTGGAGAGACCTTCCCGTCTGTTACTGAGACCTGCTTCTCTTTTCTTTTTCCATACCTCCACAGGTATATCAATCATCTGGACCAACTTCCTATCCACTCTTCATCCTCTTAATCACTGCTACCCTCACTTCTTCCTTACTAATGCTCTCCACCGCCTGATTTACTAACAGTCCTCCAGTACTTTGTCCATCTTCTCAACACAATTCCTTGATTTCTTAGCACATTTTCATTTCTGTCGAACCTAAAATCTGTTGCACACCCTTTTTGGCTCGATCTACTTACCAAGCCAATTGGTACAAGTCTTTTTCTTGTTTCTTAGCTTCTAGCTCCACATGCAACTTGCTATAAGCCTTTTCCAGTGCCACCTCTCTCTTTGCTGTAGACCTATGCTTTCCAGTATTCCTGTCTACGTTCTTCTTGTTATTAAGACATGAAAATGTGAAATTTGTTCACTCCATTTGTGATGCAAATGTAGTGAGTATTAGACAAAATTGGAATCATATCAAGCTGACACTTGCAATAAAGGCAATAATAAATAAATACATAAATGTGTCCAGCATACCTAGGTATGTTATCATCGACAGTAGCGCAGCCATAGAGAAATACAATTACTCCAATGATGGCAGCAGGGATCAGCATCTGTGTGTAGACTCCCAACCAGGCAAAATACAGTCCAACCTTTTCCCCAAAATATTTCCTGGATGAGAAGAGATACAGAGGCCATAACACTGCAAATCCATCACTGCGAAATTAACTGTGATACCTTAATAGTTGAGCTTAATGGTCCATGTAGATAGGTCATGTATGCTACTATTAAAGTCATAATTACAAGACCCTTCTGATTAAAATTAATTTCCTCAATTTAAAGTCATAGGGCAAATAAATTGTGGTTTTGCACTCTTGCCCGAACTAAGATGCCTTAAGACAGACTGCATTTCCTATCAGCAATTTTATGCCAAATATGGATCTCACCTGATAAGTCCAATGGGCTGGTACTTGTAGAAAACACTGTAGCTTGCCCATTGTTCGTACAGGAGCTGTGAACAGAAGCATGAGTCAATAAATATATCACTTGCTACAAATATATATATTAAAGAATTAGAGGCTATTTTTTGCAGATATATCAGTTTTTATCAGTTTCACATTATGTGTGCTGATGCAATAACATTTATTGTGCCAAAAGAAGAGTTTCCAGACATTAATTTCACTATCATCCATCCATTTGTTATTGGGGGTTCAGGGATCAGAGGTCTATTACATGGCTGACACAGAAACAGACAACCATTCATATATATAGTCATACCCACAGCCAACTGCTATATGATGCAGTTATAAAGCAGCTGACTGCATTAGCTCTGTACATTCTAATTTCCTAATTCTAGCAGGGGAAAAGCACATGACACCTAGCCCAAAAGGTTGATTCTGTTCATCTGGACGTAACGTTTTCAGTGGGAGAAACGTTTCATCACTCATCCAAGCGGCTTCTTCAGTCTCAGCTGACTGTCACCTTATAAACAGTACATTTGCACAATGACTGAAACTAGCCCACTAAATGAACAATGGCTGTGAGATCAGTTTTTTGATCACTAATATAACCAGAGGGAAGCTACACCAAGTCTGAAAGGTTTACCAAAGATACATAAACAGGGTGTACCTTTAAGACCAATAGTCTTGTATGATCCATTCGGTCACCTATAACATCTCAAAGTTTCTGGCTTCAATCCTCAACCCGTTGGTAAGCAGCTCAAACACTACATCCACAACACTTCAGATTTTGTTTAGAAGGTGAGAGACGTCATTATGGAGGCAAATGAAACAATGGTGTTGTATGATGTTACGTCTCTCTTCACTTGTGTTCCAGTCACTGAAGCAGTAGACGTAGTGCATAAGAGATTACAGGATGACCCCGACCTCAGCAACAGGACCACTCTCAGCACCGATCAAGTTCCATCCATTTCACATAAAAGGGTCAGTACTATAGACAGAAACGCGGGCGTGCCATGGGTCCCAGAGTTTCACCTATTGTGGTCAACTTGTACATGGAAGAAGTAGAAAAGAGGACCATGTTATCCTACCCAGGGACACAACCAAGTCATTGATTTAGGTATGTGGATGACACCTACAGGTGGACACTCTTTCAATGAGAATGTACACATCCTGGACAGGGAGGAACGCTGGTTTCAGGGGGAGTCAAGGAGGCCATTTATGTGAAAAGGGAAAGACCAGCTCTGAATCGAGGAGGGGGTTGTTAGGTTTTTGTATTGTTGATTGTCATTTATGCTTAGAAATATTTACTCATATATGCTTAAGAAGTATATAATCATTTGTAGATTGAAAGAATGTCTCATCCTAGGAGGTCTATAACAACTCTGTGTAGCATGAAGAGGAGAGTGCGTTCACTCCTCTTCAGAGTGTTCTGGCATAGATCACACACCTCCTAGGAGAGGTCGTATCTTCTCCTGCTGATATATGGTATAGCAAACACACGTATATCTGTTTGAGTGTAAGAGCCTTTTGTTCAGATGTACCGCTAGACTCCTGGCACCAGCTTTGGGGAGTCACATCTCTCTCTCACACACACACACACACACGCACACGCACACACACACACACAGTATTCTTTGTTCACATGTATACCTATGTAAGAGGTCATATGTTAATGAACCTATGCATATTCATGTAACCACAATAAAAGAGCAGTGTTACGGGAGAGCGGACGAGAGCAACTGGGGTCAAGCGAAGGAACGGCGCCTGTCCAGTTCTCTCCCGTGCACGTGAAACATAAAGAACTTGCCTACTCGTGTCTTGCTTGCTATGTAATTACATTGTCTTCAACGTTCCAGCGAATAGGTTCAAGCTACAAACCTATCATTAATTGGTCCTTCGACGCCGGATCCCTGGAGTTGACATTCACCGAGGGGAGAAGAGACACGCTGAAAGACTGACGTCAGCCAGGAAGTTCCTGTGGATTAGCTGTCTGTCTTTCCTCTTCGATGAATGACGATCGGCGGGATTCGAGGCTGATATTACACACTAAGCAACACCGAGTAAGTTCAAAGAGCCCGACTCTATAACCGTGTGAGTGTGTAGTTCCTTAGCCGCTTTGTGGGGCTAAGAACGGTGTTTGTCGCTGCTTTGTGGAGCGATAAGTGAGTCCTCTGACGCTTTTTGGGAGTTGAGTGAGTTCTCCGCCGCTTTGTGGGGCGTTGAGAAGTTCCGCGGAGTCCAGACTGTGCTGGACAATAGGCCTATTTTGTGTTGTTGTTGTGTTGAATGTGTTTGTGTGAGTGAGTGCGGAGTAGAACACGTGGTCTGTGACGCTGACTGTTGTTGTTATCATGGGTTCCTAAGCAACCAAGAGTGTGTCAGAGGGTGACAGACTGGACTTCGCTGCTGGAAAACAGCAGCCTTGAAGAGCGTGTGGAGAAGGCCAGCCCACATCAGCAGCAGTTAAGCTATGCTCTGGTGAATGGCTTCCCCCGCCCTTTGTTGACACAAAATGTTTAGATGATTCTTTAGATTGCCCTGATCAACAACAGCCTATGCTCCAGACCATTAATTTCACCAATTGTTAAAAGTAATCTGCATTAAGCTTAGGGTTGCTCAACTTCAGTACAATCACATATGAGATGAAGTAAAATAGGTAAATATTTAAATTAATGAAGTGCATAGAGGCACTTGACCTGTTTGAAAGACTGTCGTTTTATTATGAGCCATTGTTGAGATATAGAGCACACCTATGAATACAACTAATATGCTGAACCCTGTATGAAACAGCTGAAAACTACATGATGGAGAAGCTGAATTGAATATGAAAGTGCAAGTCTTTGCCACTGTGGGCAAAGCACGCAACCACTGTGTGAGGTTGCGTTGCGGTCTCTTCTGAGCTGATGAGCAAGCTACACATTATCAGATCGGGAGCTGGCTGAGAACTCATCAAAGAGAGAGAAACAGAACTATGATAACTCGAGTATGTAGCGTATCCGTGAGTTCAGCTTCTTCTTTCAGATGCGCAGCAGTTTTCCTGTATCTTGACTCATGTGTGTAGAGTGTTCATAGCATCAGCATCATGTTTTTGTTTATTTGTTTTGTTGGATTAAAAAAATAATTAAATAAACTTGTGATCATACTTATGGATCACCATGGCACATATCATCAGCCATATGATTTATTTATGCAGATGAAAAACAGTGAGTGTGAATGTGCCTGACGTCACAGTGTGTGTGTGCGCTGTGTAAAAGTAATTATCTCCAATTGTGAGACCGGTGATTCTGCAGGTCACCAGTTATAAGAAAAAAAGAGTAAAAAAGAGACAAAATCTACATTGTAGATGAAAAATAATAGGAAAAAGGTTTTGTGTCTATTAGCCAAGAACAACTACAATCTCATTTTCTGCTTTTAAGAAAGGAGAGTTCAGAAACAGAGAGAGATGTGTGTTGGTTAAGCAGTGGTGATAATAATGAAAATTTCTTAGTTTTGTCACTTTCAGATTAAAAGCAGACCTGAATCAATTTTCCACATGCAGCAGTCAGAAGGAAGTTATAGTTTAACACCATTGGAAATGTTCAGGCCAATTTTTGGCTAACTTATTTACAGCACCATGTGTCCCTCATCCTCACAAGCGAGCTCTCACTCCTCCCTGAAGACAAGGAAT
The DNA here is from genome assembly GCF_013358895.1 of Oreochromis aureus. Lineage (NCBI taxonomy): Eukaryota > Metazoa > Chordata > Actinopteri > Cichliformes > Cichlidae > Oreochromis > Oreochromis aureus. The sequence goes on along the minus strand of NC_052942.1, from coordinate 6,587,965 downwards.
GCAGCCCCAAGAGCAATAACATGGCAGATAAAGAGACAGCAGTAAAGTCCTGAGCAAAGAGACCCAGCAAGCAGCAGCAGTGTGGACAAACAGCAGTGGAGAAGAAGAGCAAACCATCACCCTGACTGGATGAATGGCACTGTGTTTCCAACAAGCTGCAAATTCACTGTGTATGTGAAAAGAACGTTTGAGGAGAACTGAGGAGACTGTTGGAGTTTGACATTTGCCACCTTTGGAGAAAATGGCAAGAAGAGACAGTGAAACAGGACAAAGCTGAAGAAGAACTGCCGGCTATTGGACTGTTGAAGTGGGACAACAGAGTGAGAGGAGGTAAGAACACAGAGAGTGCTGTTGTTTAATGTGGGAAATCTAAATTTGGGTTAGCCAACCTGGGGAAAAGAAAACTGACTGTTTAAGTGGAGAATTGAGAAGAGTCTGAAACACTGCAAAAAGAAACATATGCAAAATCACACACACAAGCAGAACATGCATTAACCCTACTAACACAAACAAAAGAGAGTCCATGAAGATTAGACACCATTTTGAGCATTTGAGTCTGTTTATCATCTTGTCCAAGTCACCTCGTGTGATGCAAAGACCAGTGGACTCATAGCACATTAGTTAAAAATGATCAATTAATAGCAGAGAAGTGTGTAGGAAAGGCAGCTTTAAGAACATGGCCTTAAGAACATGCAACTCCACAGACATTGATTAAACCTACCTAATAACACAAACACACATGCAATGAAGATCAGCTTGTTATCTTTCATCAGTGTTAAAAGTGTGTCAATTTAGCAGACGCTTGTTATCAAATGCTGAATTTACCCAATGCTGACAGTTAACTCTCTAGGTTACAGGACAACATTTTAGTTTTTGTGAAAAAAAACAAAAAACAAAAAAAAAAAACAGGATTCTGTTGACCAACCAGTGATCAGGCAATAAATTTAGTTGTTAATATAGTAAATTGGGAGATGCTTTCTGCCTGACTGATGCAGCACAAGTAATTTACTGTATGAGGGAAATTCTATTTTTGTGATAATATTTTGAACATGCATTTCTGTTGTCCTGTCAACTTAGTGGGTTAATAGCTGATATGCAAATTAGTTGATGGTTCTTAGATTAATGAAAGGTGATTGAATTCTACCACAAGTGAATGGGATGTGTTGGAGTTTGTTAGAATGGAGACTCTAAAACACTGAGTTTCCTGTTGTGATGTGCGAGTGAATCCTGCACCCAGATACACAACTCTGAATACATGAGAACAAACTTCTTTTGTGAAATGCATGACAACATGTCACACGTTTTATGATGACGGGAAAAAGGAAAACTGAATAACATGGGTCTGTGGCCTAAATGAGTGAAGAGCACAGACATAGGGATTAAATTCATAGCTAATAAGACATGAGGCTTATGTTGTGTGTTGTGCGGCTGATGGTTGGGTTGGAGTTTATCTAGCTGATGATTTTTCTTTTGTTGTGAAGTTGAGCCTGCCAATTAGTATGATGGTATGATAAACCATGCTAATGGTATGATTTACCCTCCTGAGATGAGGAGCATGTGTCATGACTGAACGAGGCCTTTTTATTTTGATACTTTCACAGTGCACTGAAAGTTTTGTTTGATGATCTCTGTTTGAGCAGATCTGCACGATTAGAACAGAAGCGCTATACAACGCGTCGTCGAGAAAATTGTTGCAATTGAGTTTCTCCACATTAAAATGGGCTCAGGAGAAAGTCACTTATCTGGGACAATTAGAAAATAAGTTCCTGTCCAAAAGGATTCAACGAGAAAATCCAGTCTAAATTCTTTTCTTTTGGAATGACGTCATTTTGCTAAGAGTGGAAACTAAATGCAACGATAGGTTCCACTATCAGCAAAGAAAGAATGAATGCATGAATGAATGAGTGGAAGAGAGAAAAAGAAAAAAAACTGACTGACTGGTAAAAGCTGACAGAAGCTGACAGACATCACTGTGCGAATTTAACCCCTGCCTGACAAAGGTGCAGATGAATCTATGTGTGTTTCTTTTTACAAGGAGCAGGAAGATGATAGCAACATCCGAGGTTGCGTGACGATTTAACCTTTTAAATGCCACTTTCTGTGTCTGTGCATCTATCAGGGGTGTTATTCACTACCTTGTGTTGCTCACAGAGGTAACTGTGAGAAAGTGTGTATACACATGCGCAGCGCTAACATTTCTACAGCATTACAGTTCTTTATATGAGTTGATCATGTGATTTATATCAGGACAGCTGGTTGATGTTTTCTACTACATGATTTTTGGGTTCATGTATGAAGAAACCTGTGTTTACAGGTTGTGGGTTGGTGATGCTGTTACACTGTGTTGTTGGGAAAATGTTAAAGGTTACTTTGACGATGTGAATAACATGCGAGACATTTCCTGTGTTGAAACTAGTGTCACTTCTTTCCACAGCTATAGATGGCTAACTTTATGGTCTTTTTACAGCACCTCTGGAACCTGTCAATTTGTGCCTGACCTCCAGGATTGTCCATGTGTGTTGCTAATGTTTGTTTTTCTAAGAGTGCATGTAGAGGATTCAGCAGAGACAGACAAGTAACATGGGAAAGCAAATAAGAGATGCAGTGTTTATGGAATAGTTTAATATGGGGCTCATTAGCTGGCCACTACTGAGCTCCTAGTGTTAAATACATGGAGTGACTTTGCTTAAGGGAAGTCACCGATTACATTAATGCTAACTGAGCACATGGGATGATCCATGTCTGAGGCAAATTATGCCAATAATTGTAGTCTACTGATTTGAGAAAACCTGCACATGATACTTGTCCTGTTGATGCTGAATGCTTTATTACTCTTATTATACAATTTTCTTTCAGACAGGAATCTGGTTTTGATGAGTTGACTCATGGGAGTGTCCATGCGTCAAGAGGAGGGGTCCAGAATTAACATTAAACAATGTTTTCTATGATTTTTGCAGTACTTTGTGTGATTAACAGTTCATTTACGGGTATTAAACCTATGCAAAGTGGTGCATCCATGTTCAGATGAGGCTTTGATGGTCCATAAATGAAGCTCACTGAACTAAAGAATGTGGTTTGATGATGGTTGACATGCTTTCCAAATAGAAGTTTTTCCTCCTAGCAAGGAAATACAGGTGCAGCAGTCAGAGTATTGCTGAAAGGAATCTCCTGAGAAATCTTCTGAGGCCCAGTGAGAAGCAACCCATTCCAGGCATAGCTGACAGTCCAGGCAGTGGTTGAGGTCAAAGGTCAAGCTTTTTGGGGCCCACCATGGGATCAGATTCCTGAGCCACAGCAAGGACCATGAAGCTGCGTTGGAATGAGAGCTGTGCCAAGGGGGCTTTCCAGAGGCCAACAGAGGAGATTGTGGACGACAGACGGGCACCTGAAGGATGAGGGGAGCGTGCCAAGCTCCATCGACAACGCAGGGGGAGTCCAAGGATGGCATCATGATTCTGTGAAAAGCACAGGAACCAGAAGCTATGGTGGTGATGACAGCAGTTTCCTATGAACATCACCTAATGCTGTGTCACTGTACTGTGCATACGATGGCACACTGAAAACTGCTGGGACCATAACAGCAGTAAGATAACTGGATCCAGTACCCTTTTCACAGAGGGTTTTTCCTGTAGAGGATGGACAATGGAGGAGTCATAAATATCCCCCACAGTACAGAGGCCTGAAGTGAGGTGATGGGGGTTGGCAGAGGCCGTAAAACTAGAGTGCTGAAGAGGTCTGCAGCTTTCACGATAGCTGAGACCCATGTTGACAAACAACAAACTCAACTGGTATGTTTGACTGTCTATTCTACATACATTTGGACTCTGGTCCTATGGACAGTGATGGGAACAACTGGAAGAGACATTTATGACGCCCTGCAGAACTTAAACCGCTCAGCAGAGAGATGTGCGATTTGCATGTCTTGCGGAGGAGCACAACCAAGCTGGAGTGTTTTGAAAATGTTAATTTCTTATTTTGACCATTAACAATTCATTGGTTCACTTGTAGGATGCAGTTTACCATTGAATGAGATCAATGAGAACTTGGATAACTGCTAATATATTTGTCAAACTGTGTACATTGACATATGCTGAGTATAAAAATGTTTGCATTGACACTGTCAGACATGAGGTATTCATAACTGGGTACTTTTCTAGCATAATTGTCAAAAGGGGGGAAATGTTAGGTTTTTGTATTGTTGATTGTCATTTATGCTTAGAAATATTTACTCATATATGCTTAAGAAGTATATAATCATTTGTAGATTGAAAGAATGTCTCATCCTAGGAGGTCTATAACAACTCTGGGTAGCATGAAGAGGAGAGTGCGTTCACTCCTCTTCAGAGTGTTCCGGCATAGATCACACACCTCCTAGGAGAGGTCGTATCTTCTCCTGCTGATATATGGTATAGCAAACACACGTATATCTGTTTGAGTGTAAGAGCCTTTTGTTCAGATGTACCGCTAGACTCCTGGCACCAGCTTTGGGGAGTCACATCACTCTCTCTCTCACACACACACACACACACACACACACACACACACACACACACGGTATTCTTTGTTCACATGTATACCTATGTAAGAGGTCATATGTTAATGAACCTATGCATATTCATGTAACCACAATAAAAGAGCAGTGTTACGGGAGAGTGGACGAGAGCAACTGGGGTCAAGCGAAGGAACGGCGCCTGTCCAGTTCTCTCCCGTGCACGTGAAACATAAAGAACTTGCCTACTTGTGTCTTGCTTGCTATGTAATTACATTGTCTTCAACGTTCCAGCGAATAGGTTCAAGCTACAAACCTATCAGGGGTCTAATGGTACGTCTTTCACCATCTTACAATGCTGTGATTGGAGCCATTCCCCAACTGTGAATGGTACTCATGGCCATTGACCAAGTGTCATTTATGTACAATCATCAGAGGAAGAGGAAACCTGCAGTCAGCTGAGACTGAAGAAGTCACCTGGATGAGTAACAAAACGTTTCTCCCACTGAAAACGCTACGTCCAGATGAACAGGATCAACCTTTTGTGATTTCCTTACCTAGAAGATACATGATAGTTAATTCAGTATCTGTAATGCTAAATAGACTAGTTATTATGTAGTGCTTTTCTACTCTACTTGAGCTTCCAAACTCCATTGTCAGTTAAAAATAGGGTGTAAGAGCACAATTTTGTCATCAGTCAATTTAGGTTGAAAATAAGTGAGATTTTTTTTTAATAGACTATGTTTTGGTGTAATACTGTTACAAATAAGTATTTGAATTCTCTACTTACCTTCCTGTCATTAGGTTCTGCATTCACCCCTACAATGTCTCCCTGTAACACACAGGTTTCATATTCAGTATTATACACATTTCCGCTGTATAAAAGCTTCCCTAGTTGGCTTTAGGTTAAAATTTAGAAAAGGAATATTTGTAAAAATAACAACAATAATACATTTTATTTACATTTTACAAGCAATTAAACAACAAAATCACAGCAGATATAAAATAAAACAGTAGAAAGACACCATGGAATTAAAAGTCAATACATCATGAACTAAAAACACACACAGCGCTTTACACAACTTGTACATTCACCAAGTCACAAGTTTCTTTTTTTTAATAAAAAAAGAAACAAACAAAAAAAAACACAAGCTACTGTACAAGCAGCTTAGTATTTGTAGATTTTCAGAAACCCACTGAACTGTAATCATTATCTTGGTGTATAAACATCAGCCTTCTCAGTCAAACATGGGAGAGATAGCCCAAAAGTGTGATACTCACATCATGGAGGGGATAAGCAGATGTGTACACACCATTGGCTAGCAGACTGGTGAGCCCTGTATGAAGACATATTTAACAGAATTATAATTCAGAAACACACACACACACACACACACACACACACACACACGTAACATCAGTTACTCACGCTCTGTCACCTTGTTGTATACTTAAATGCAGAAAAGAGTGCATGATCAACCATTAGTTCATTATCTGAAGCCCTTGATTTGCATCGAGTATAATGTAACAATCAGCTCTTATCATCAACACATTTAGTAAATCGCTCATAAATAAAAGCCAGTGCAAAGCTGCTGTCCTACAGAGTTTCTGTATTTTGTACAGTTGTGCAATACTTGTACTTTCTTAGCAGATCACTGCCACTTTTGCCGATAATAACAGTGCCGGTGGTCACAGTTTTATTATCATTTGTTGTGCAAATCTGACTTTCCTGTGAGTTATGTGCAGTGTTGGGGAGTAATGGAATACATGTACCGGTGTTACGTATTTAAAATACAAAATATGAGTAACTGTATTCTGTTACAGTTACCGTTTAAAAAGGTGGTATTCAAAATACAGTTACTTTGTTGAAATAAAGGTATTACATGGGGGTCTTTTCCTGTTTCATATGTTAGGCTCACTATTTTTGGTAATTCCACGCTGGTGGAAACCCAAACTAAACATGCATTAAGAGGTTCTAATGCCTGTGTGCCAATCTCGCGGCCCATGTCATCTCTACTTGCAGCCGCATAATGACGTGACGAAATAATTTTGAAAATTATTGTTCAAAAAATGATTTAATATGAAGGCAATAGGCAGAGTGTTACAGACATAGCCCTAAATAATGTAGCCTCATGCGCAGTGTAGCAGAGTTGTAAGTAAGCCATTAAGACTCGACTGTACACTGTGTTCGTGTTTTCCTCCAAAACAATAAGTTCCGTTGGAGCAGCCTTTCAACACCTCTTTCTGTGTCTCGCTAGCAAAGTTGACCCAGACAACAAAGTAAAGGTAGTTTTTGGTTACGAGCCCGACACGGAACCCAACGTATTAGCCAGAGGTGCCTTTACTACGGTTCGGAGCCCTGGATCTGTTTTGTATACACGCGGAATAGTTTTCTATACAAGATCGCTGCAAAAAGTGCAGCCTTACCTAATGTCCACCCTACTGTTACTCATTTTATATTAAGATTTAAAAATCTAGTTGGTATTGGTATGGTGAGTAACCTTCAGTAATAGTAATAAATGGTAAATGGACTGATTCTTATATAGCGCTTTTCTACTCTCCCGGAGTACTCAAAGCGCTCTATACAACATGCCTCATTCACCCATTCACACCCACTCATACAAGCACTTCTAAACTCAAGTGCAACGTGAACTACATTCATACACATTCATACTCGGGCAACTCGGGGTTAGTATCTTGCCCAAGGATCGAACCACCAACCTTCCAATCAGTAGCTGATCTGCTCTACCACCTGAGCCACAGCCACCCCTAAATCACACAGTAACAGTGCATTTATGTAGCTGTAAAAAGCATGATAATATATTAAGTAAAGTATTCAGAATACATTACTCTCATTGAGTAGCGTAACGGAATACGTTACAAAATACATTTTGGGGCATGTATTCTGTAATCTGTAGTGGAATACATTTTAAAAGTAACCTTCCCAACACTGGTTATGTGACTATCACCTACATTTTATATTCTTAATTTAAGTGGGCTCGCTCGGCCCACTTCGGAGGTGGGGTGCCCTCGGCCTCTCGGCCTGGGGCTCGGTCACTCAGGCACAGCTGGCTGCCAGCGGAGCTCACGGGCACGTCACTGCAACCCCCCCCTGGCTTCTGCTCCGCGGCTGCTGAGTGACCCCTCACCTGGGACGCTCCTCAGCGCTTTCTGGGATAGTGGCGCGGCTGCCCCTCTGTTGGTCTTCCTTGGTCTCTTGTGTTCTGGGGGCCTCTGGATGTCTGGAGTTTTGATCTCCTCCATACCTGCTTCATGCCCTGGAGGACGGGGTTGTGGCTCCCCACACCCTCTACCAGATCATTACATGAAGGAACCTTTTAAATACAAGCGCGCTCATGCTCACAGGTGTACACACGGGTGCTCACACACACACACAAACTACACCTTTTTTGGCTCCTACCTCAAAGCACACTGTGCGCTGTCGATCTTACGTGCTGCACAATAATGTTTAATATTTAGTATTTACTGTTATATTCCCATATATCATCGTGATGTAGTTTATTCTATTGCTCTTGTTTTCTTCTGCTTGTTTTCTTTTTTCTTTCTCAACAGGTGATCCAGGTGATTGATATATGTATTTTTTTGTCTGCTTATTTTGTTGTTTTTTGTTTTTTTGCCCTTTATCCCCGTACCTCTTCTCCGCTGTTTTTTCCTCCCCTCTTTCTTTCTCCCTTTTGTTTTCCTCATTCAAGTCTGTCCCGTATCTAGCAAGTGAAAATAAAAAAAACAAAACAAAAAAAACAATAAAAGGTGAATCAAATAGACCATTACGGCAAGGCTGGGATGGTCCATTTGATAAAGTAATTCCATTGGGCATCTTTCTTCGCCTTTAGACAATAATTTTGATGGCAAAAGAACCAAACGGGACAAAAAAAAAAAAAAAAAAAAAAAAAAAAAATTGTTTTACTGTGTTAGGCTGTTTTTTTCGTGTTAGAATAAAGGAGTTTTTTTCAGTACAATTCTGTTTCTCACACAGTCAAAAATCCTCTATGGGAATATTGACGTACATCTAATATTTTAGCTATTGTACTGATATGGTTAAAATGGACATGATGGTGAATTCTATATGTGTCAAGACCACTCTCGACCTGTGGAACTAATCAAAGAGAGACTAAGATTAATTGCACATTGATTCATTCCTAGTATCAGAAAGGCAGATGTCTTACCCAAGGGATATTTGGGTTTCATGCATTTTGTCCTCTTCAGCACCTCATAGACCTGACCATTAAACAACAAAAAAGAAAACTGTAGCAATAATGCAGTTTCTATCTTTGAGGATGAGGAGCTGAACATTTAACAGAGACAAAAATTAGGCACAGAGGAAAACAAAGCAGGGAACTCCGATTCATGAAGTGTTTTGGTTAAATGCCAGCCACTCTCTTGTTGTACAGAATTAAAATAGGAAACCTTATAATCATATGCCAAACAATGGTTTCTTTATTTTGACATGTAATTGAATCAGTATATCCATCTACTAAAACAAATACTTACTATGGAGCTCCGAGTCTTGCTGTCAAAGAACTTGTTCTTGTCAGAGAGATCAAATCTGATAAAAAAAAAAAAAAAAAAAGATAGATTAGTTACAGATGCAAAGAAAGAGTTATGGTATGTTTTTGAAATGTTCTCTTTTTCACTATGTAGTCTATATAATAGATGCAGGAAAGAAAAACAGAGGAAGTCTGAATTGAGTGAATCCGTTACAATTCCTATATTAGACAGGAATTCCACAAATCTATTGCTCTTGTTACCTGGATAAGAAATGCCAGAAATGCTTTTTAAGATACATTTTGTAATCTAAAACTAGGAAAGTTGCTTAGGTTAGAGTGATTTCAGAGCTGAACATTAAGTAATAGAGAAAATGCGGAGGGATATCTCTTGCAAGCTATTAGTCAGAGCTGCAAATATAGCTACTCACTGCCCACTCTCTCCTCCATACATCCCCATCTCCACATCTCCATACATGTCATTTCTGGGAGTTCTCTTTCATTGTGCTGACAAAATATATGTCTGCTTTAGACTAGCTTTATTTGTTTCGGTGGGGTAAAGAAAATTGATGATGATCACTATACGCACCTGATCATGATGAAAACGTAAGCTTCAGCTTTCCTGTTATAAAGTTGTAAAGTTGCCAGTCCAACTTCAGTTCAGTTTAGAAAAACAACATGAAATATCAAAGTCTATCCTGTTAATTTTTTTTATCTCTGAATCCAGATTTGTGCAGTTATCTTCTCTCTGGTGTTTAATACTAAAACTGATAGTAATGTTCTTGTTTCCTTCGAAGAGCACTCAGAATCCATGAAAAGATATTACCTCTCTGTCAGCTAACATTTGTCATTTTTTCAACTATTTAATGTTTTTGAATGAATGCACTACATCGAGCTTCCTTTCTTTATTATCCACATTTCAAAGGTGTTTAAAATTAACACACAACTGACATCAAACACAATTAGCATTTGTTTAAAATTAGTTTTTGATCTCCTGATAAATCTAAAACCGACATTTTCATTTTGTATCACCTCTGTTTCAATCTACAGCAGGTACTGAAAATTATTATTTAACACTTGTTCAGCAACATCCTTATAGCTTCTTGTTTTAATGCTATTTGCTACTGAGTATAAAGTGGGTTTCTAAAGCACTTCTGCTACCTGCAACTGATGAGATGAGCTCTGTGTAGGCTGTCTTTATTCTCTCTAGGCTCTTTCTAGAGAGCAATGAAGATACTTGAATTTATTCACTTGGGGCAGAAATTCATTCCCAACCTGGAGGTGGCACTGCAACCTTTTCCAACTGAGAACCATGGCCTTAGACTCAGAAGTTCCAATCCACATCCTAATAGCTCTACTATTGGCTGCAAAAACCCCAGAGTAACCTAAATGCTTCATGAAGCCAACAGAATCACACCAACTAGAAAAAGCTGGGATTAGATACAGAGACCACTGAATCCAGCATCCTCAACCCCTTAGCTGAGCCTAGAAATTCTATCCATAAATTATGACTAAAACTGGTGACAAAGACCAGTGATGGTGCAGTCCAGTACCTTCAGCGAACAAGCCTTACTCTTTGCCAGCAGTACAAAACCAAGGTCCCACAATGGTTGCACTGGGACCAAATAGCCAAAAACATTGAGCCCAGAACCCCATATTCCCAAAGCACCCTATAGTGTACATCTCAAGGGATGCATTTGAAAACATTCTTGAAGTGCACAAAACATATGAAGACTGGCTGGACAACCTTCCATGTATCCTTGAATAGCCTTAAGTGTTCCACGACTGGGACAAAAGCTACATTTTTCTTCTGAATCCAAGATTTGACTAATGGGGAGACGTTCTTCTCTAGTATCCTTAAATAGATCTCCTCAGGGAATCTGAGGACTGTGACATCCCTGAAGTTAGAACACACCATCCGTTCCCCTTTTTTAAAAGGGTGGACCACCACAATTCAGACAATCCAAGGGAAATGTCACTGATTTCCAAGAGACTTGTCAACCAGGATAACCCCCAACATTTAAAGCATTTTTTAACCATCCCAGTGATCTCAGCTGCCCCCTCGTTTCCAGACTACCTTCTCTACAGCAGACATGTCTGCCAGAATTACTTTGAACCAAACAAAAGCCTTTCAGAAATCACTAAGGTTTTGTTTCGGTTGGTACCTAACAGGTGCGTCCAGAATCCCAAAAGCCAACAAAGCTCAACAGGACTGCTTTAACCTGACAGCATCTTTCATTTCTGGTGTCCACCATGTAGTTCATGTGCTGCTGCTACAACAAGTAGCAGTTACCAAATAATGAAAGATTTGTGCAGCCTCCTCAGCAAAAAGGCTGTGAAATGAGGTTGAGGTTTCTCAGCCATAAGCTCAGGCTCCTTCCACACCAGAGAGGTGGCACTCCATTTGCCTAAAGGAGCTGTATATTAGATCACCAAGACTACCGCTTTCAACTGCACACCAATCCACAAAGTACAGGATCTGTAGGTCTTCACCTATATAAGCAGAGCCCAGCCAGGCCCTACGGGTTAAGGCCTCAATGCTTTCAAATGAATTGGCTCTAGGGTGGTGCCCTGGGCAAGGTTTGAATCCTTGTTGAATATATCGTCACTGAGTTTGGAAACTCAAACCAGTAAGCAAGCTTACTTGCAAATTTCACTTGCAAAGTAGGGTCAACTACTTTGTTGTCTTCATTTTAATTTTTTATGTTGTTTTAAATAAAGAGGAATTAAATGGCTTGGAAGGGTTTTTTTTAACCTCTTAACTATGCACGCAAAGGTTTAAATGATCTTCTAGGGCATGGGATACGATTTTCCAGAGAATTGATAGGTCAGTAGGCATTGGCTTCTGTATAACCTGCTCTTGAAAAGAGGAGAAAACCTCCTTCGTAACACAGAAAACCCAGGGTTAAACCTGAAGCTACTTCACTATGTCTTAAAACAGTGCTTTAGAGTAGGCCTCAGGTACAAAGATATTCTTGACCCAGTGTTCGAGAATCATTCTATTAAGTCAAACTAAAATAATACTGATAAAGTGATAAACACTGAAGCAATAGAACTTCATGCAGACCACAGCCTCCATTAAGCCAGAGTATTAAACCAAATATCACAGAATTATCCAGAGCAGAGCTTCTCATAAATCACATTATATCCCTAAATTAGTTGCAAAAAGCTCATAATTCATATTGAAAATAAAATGCCTTGATTATACATGACGAAATTGGAAATTAGTAACAAGCTACAAATTTGTGGTTGTCTTTGAGTTTGGACAACTCACAGACAACACACACACAGGTTCTATAGTGTGTATGCCTAAGCACATTTATAAAAGCCTAAGTTTGAGAAATATTATTTGTCAATTGCCTTTATAACTATAAGCAGAAACTTTACTTACAGGTGCTGTTTTTCTCTGGAGAAGGCATGACAGAGGGGTTTCTCACACTGTGATCGGCTGGTATTGACTTTTGGGTGGAGAGGGGCTGTAACTTTGTGAATGAACATCCTGATCTTCTCCACCACATTGCTGCCTTGTTTCACTTCGTAAACCTGCAGAGGAGATCCAAATAAAAAAAAAGTAAATTAAAAAAATAATAATAATAAACAAACAATCCAAAAACTACCCAAAAGTAGCAATTTGATTGAATAATAATTTCATTCCAAGAGCTAAAATGTAATATTTACACTTTTTCATTTTTTGTTTAGCAGCCATTCACTCCAAGAGCCTTGAAAGCTTTAGACGTAGAGAGCTTTAGTTCTTTCTGTTGCTGTGTTCTTTCACATAAGTTTTGCTGTCAGTTTATTAAAAACAGGCTGCTGGTCAATAAATTTAAAAATAATTTACTTAGGTACTACAGCAATTATAAAGAAAACTGGACTACATTATTGGAGATACTTTCAAAAAACTTTAAGAAAAGCACAAAGCAATACATATAGGGGACTGTGTGATAACAGTCTAAATCATGAGAGGATGTATTACATTGCCTCCAATTATTTGTTTTACAGTGGATATTTTTGGACTGAGTCAGCTGATATTTTGTATTTTGTGAAAAGGATTGTGCAACAGGAAAGCATCTGTACACTTCTGAAGTCAAAGCACAGCAGCAACATTGAGTTTACGTTTTAGAAATGGGAAATAATTGGTGGAGTACCTTCTTTGTTGGCATTTTGAGTTTCATGAATTCAGCCTCTCGACACAAAACATTCCAAGGAGCATGGATCTTTAAGAAGCCAATTCCAGGGATAGTACTCTGAAATACAACAGAGGTTTTGATATTTAAAAAGTATCAGTAAAAAAAACATAATTAAAAATTCTAACGGATTAATTCCAAAAAAAGAGCACATCCTAAATGGCAAAGTGCACAAACACAATATATACACACTACTGTTTTCTTAGCAGAAATCAAGTTAAAAACATGCTTATGTGTTTCTGCAGAGAGCCTTCTTGAGAGATTTTCATCATTTAAAGCAAAACTCAATTCAGTTATATCCATAAGGGCAGAGTTACAATCACTTTTATATATACCATTACTTTATGCACAGTGAGCAATAACAAGTATAACTATAAGCAATTATAAAAGGATGCAAATACCTCTATGCAATTCTGAGCCAGTGGGGCCTTTAGGTACCAAGATCTAAGGCTAGCATCTCAACAAAATTCACAACCCATTTACACTGACTGAGGTGAAGGATCCTGATGTATTTTTTCTAATATATTTTTTTCATCAGCTACAAAAGTCAGGAAACAGAGTGTTCAGAGTATGCTTTGATTTTGATCATTATCATGATAGCCCATACCCCTATAAAACTCTGTGTTCATTTATGTCTTAAAGGCATTCCTGTTTTAACTAATTGATGTGTTAATATGGCTTCATGAATAGATAAAGCAGAGTATCACCTGCATAGTAGTGAAAATTTATGCTATGTCCTGTAATGACACAATTTTACAAAAAAAAAATTGAAGCATGCATTCAAAAAAGTACACCTTTGTGATTTTGTTTTTGTTTTTTATCCAGGGCCCATCCTTATCAGGATTGCAGGGGGGCTGGAGCCAGCCTACCCCAGCTACCATATGGCAAGAGATGGGGTACAACCTGGACAGGTTGTCAGTCTGTCCCAGGGCTCCCACAGAGACACAGACAACCATTTGGACTCACACTTCAAACTTAGGGGCAATTTAGATTCACCAGTTAACTGAATGTCTTTTGGCTGTGGGAGGAAGCTGGAGTACCTGGAGTAACACGGTGAGTATGGAGGACCACAAGAGTCACATATATCGAAATAAAGAATTCTGTGCTTGAATAATGAATTATGTAATAAGATATGCATTTTTAAATTCATTTACGAATTCATTATTAATTATTTTATGTACTTAAACATGACTAAAGTAAAGTATTATTTAGTAATTTAATTTAAAATCAAAACACTTATTTATAAATCAATATTTCAAAATGAATTATTAATCCATAAATAAATACTTGATAGCAAAAATGGATTTCTAAAATTAACAATGAAACTCTCAATAAAAACCTCATTTCAAAAATCATTTTAGAATTCCCAATTAAAAAAACTGATTTTCAAAACAAAAACAAATACAATTTAAAAGGTAAATGGGTTCAAAAATCAAAGATTTATTTCTGACATTAAAAATGGTGATTCCACTCCTCATTTGAAAATCAATTTCCTTGCTCCATTTCCTGTTAGCTCACAGATTTGCTATTATATTTGCGAATCTGTGAATGAACTTTTCAACTAATAACTATGGGATTAGCTATCTCATTTCAGAAATCTCGGAGCAATGCAAATTAGCCATGCATGTAATGTAAGGAGCTCTCTGATTGGTTAGACAGACACAGGCTTGTTGCCTGCCTTTTTTACACTCCTGCTTGTGCTCATAGCTTTGCACAGTTAAGCTAAGAAGTGTGTGTGCTTGTGCAAAGGTCATTCAGCTTCGGCGTTTACACTCTGTCCAACACGGATATATGAAGAATGAAAGGTCTTTGCAGTGAAATGAGAACTGTGCTCCTGTTGAATGTAAGGTGCTAACATGACTAATGTTAGGTAGCATCACAGCATGTAGCCCCGCTCTTTTAAGATCTTTTTGGCTTGTGAAAATATTACGTATTCATATTTCAGTACAAGCTAGCTACTGTTTTTGTAAGCTAATGGGCTTTTCACAAATAAAAGTTTGAACCAACAGTGAGCCCAGTTACATTTATACAGGGTTAGAGCAGTGGCTGCCAGCTACAGCCTTTAAACTCGTGATTGAAATGCTACCTGTAAACACATCAGTCCAGATGTTTCCACATTACTTTATGATACTTGGAGTTAAAAGAACTGAGACAGGGTGATTAAAATAATAGCTGTCAGTTCTCTTGTGTCCTCTGAGACTGGAGATGACACTATTTAAGTTCATTTATTTTAATATTTGAGTGCACACATTAATTCTGAACTGCACATAGATGATGATCAAGGGCAATGTGCAGTTTTCTCTTTTATATGATACCTGTCTTTATTAATGCAATTTGAAAATTGATACACAAAAGTTGGATGTTTTATGAATTTATCTAATCCCAGCCACAAAACACAGAATGCTGAATCTTATTATATTTCAATCAGTAGAATTTGCACAGTACCTAAACCTAGTCAAATGTGTGGTAAAGATACACCTTCAGTTGAAGTTATAAAGCTTTACAAAGGATTCAGGGCCAAAGGCCCTCTGCTTATAAAGGCCCTGAATGTTGTATCATTTACAGTAAATGATGTGGAAATAATTTTCACAGAGGTCATAAAGTTATTAAATCACTGCTGATACTTTGGTCGATGTTTACATTTTCAAATTATTTTTGTGTCTTTTTTGTTGACAACAACTTGGAGATGAGGACACACCCACATCTGTTCCCTACCATACATATAAAGCTCTGAGTCAGCTTTGTAGCATCAAACACCCACCCATGTGGACTTAATGCAGAAGAGACTGTGTAACCCAGTAGAAAAAAAACATCTTTTTTAATTTTATTTTAATTTTTAATTTTTCTTCTTTCTTCCTTCCTTTTATTTTTATAAATGCATACGCACTCTTTAACCTTGAAAAATATTTATTTTGAAAAGAGGAAGTGTGATCCTCTCTCTACCTTTATTTTGCTGTTTTACAGTTTAGAACCACATGCCTTTAAAAGACCAAATCTGTGCAAAAATGTGGATTCACTGTCATTTTCTGTCAGGTAAAAAAAAATGTTCCCCTTTTGCACGTTGTCGGGTTGTTGAACTGCATAAGCAGGGTCTCTCGCAGCGTGCTATTGCTGCTGGGACGGTGGGACGCAGTAAGACAGTCATTTGGAATTTCTTAAATGATCCTGAGGGTTATGGAACGAAAACGTCAAGTGGAAGACCCCCAAAAAATGTCACCAGCCCTGAGTCAAATTAAGGCTGTTATCAGATGGTATCTGACACTGAAGGGCTTCAAATACAAAAAAACGTCTGCAAAGGCCTCGTCTCCTTGAAGGCCACAGGAATGACCATTTGGAGTATCTCTATCTGTAGAGATACATTCTAAATATCTGGGGTTCCTACTATACAATAAACTACAGGGTGGGCCATTTATATGGATACACCGTAATAAAATGGGAACGGTTGGTGATATTAAAGTCCTGTTTGTGGCACATTAGTATATGTGAGGGGGCAAACTCCTCAAGATGGGTGGTGACCACGGTGGCCATTTAGAAGTCGGCCATCTTGGATACAACTTTTGTTTTTTCAATAGGAAGAGGGCCATGTGACACATCAAACTTATTGGTAATGTCACAAGAAAAACAATGGTGTGCTTGGTTTCAACGTAACTTTATTCTTTCATGAGTTATTTACAAGTTTCTCTTTGTTCACAGCCATTGACATGTCAAAGAGGTTAACACGTGAGGAGCGGATCGAAATTGTGTTGATATCTGGTGAATGCAGTAACCGGGTCATTGCAGCAGATTTCAATGCAAGACACCCTACGAGACCACCCATCTCCCATGCTACAGTTAGCAAACTGCTAAGTTTCGTGAAACTGGTTCAGTGTTGGATTTGCCAAAATGTGGACACAAGAAAACTGTTACTAATGAAGAAACATCAGTGGCTGTCCTAGCTTCATTCAGCAAGAGCCCACAGCGTAGCACTCGCCGCATGTCACTGGAGAGTGGCATTAGTCGAACATCCCTTCGGTGGATATTAGATACTCACAAATGGCACCCTTACAAACTCCAGCTACTGCAGCATCTCAAAGAGGATGACCCAGATCGGCACACAGAATTTGCAGAATGGGCAAAACAAAAATTGGAACAGGACCCTCAGTTCACGCAGAAGATTTTGTTCAGTGATGAGGCAAACTTTTATGTGAATGGTGAAGTTGGTGTGGTATATGGGGTACAACGATAGTGGGTCCATTCTTCATCAATGGAAACCTCAAGGCCACTGGATATTTGAAATTGCTACATGATGATGTGTTTCCCTCTTTATGCACTGAAGCTGGCACGTTCCCGGAGTTTTTCCAGCAAGATGGTGCACCACCACATTATGGGTGCCAGGTCCGAGCATTCCTAGATGAACAGTTTCCTGGAAAGTGGATTGGTCGTCGTGGGCCAGTTGAATGGCCCCAAGGTCTCCCGATCTGACCCCTTAGACTTTTATCTTTGGGGTCATCTGAAGGCAATTGTCTATGGTGTGAAGATACGAGATGTGCAGCACCTGAAACTACGGATACTGGATGCCTGTGCCGGCATTTCTCCTGCGGTGTTGCTATCAGTGTGTGAAGAGTGGGAGAAGAGGGTTGCATTGACAATCCAACACAATGGGCAACACATTGAACACATTTTATAAGTGGTCAGAAACTTGTAAATAACTCATGAAAGAATAAAGTTACGTTGAAACCAAGCACACCATTGTTTTTCTTGTGACATTACCAATAAGTTTGATGTGTCACATGGCCCTCTTCCTATTGAAAAAACAAAAGTTGTATCCAAGATGGCCGACTTCTAAATGGCCACCATGGTCACCACCCATCTTGAGGAGTTTGCCCCCTCACATATACTAATGTGCCACAAACAGGACTTTAATATCACCAACCATTCCCATTTTATTACGGTGTATCCATATAAATGGCCCACCCTGTAGACTGTGGCCAAACCCCAACCTTCTCTACAGGAAGGGCCTCCCTATGGAGGCTAGTATCTTAACATCTGCTGGAGTGGGTTTAACAGTCGATGGTTCCTAGCATGCTTCTCTATGTTGTGCTGGGGGTGCTGTATCAAAAAGGAGAATATTCACAAACTAAATAAAATAATCAAAAAAGCAAGCTTAGTTGTTGGGCTGAACTTGGACCCTCAGGAGGAAGTGTGTTTTTATTTTGAATTATTATTAATTAATATATTTTGTTTTTGTTATTGAATCAACTCATTATAGAGTCAACTCTTTATAGAGTGAATGTTTTCTTTTATTGTGTGTGGGAGCAGCCGACCAAATGTATGAATTTCCTTAGGGATTAATAAAGTTGTCTGAAGTGCAAAAGAAATGAAATGAAATGTCACCATTAGCTGATTATCCAGAATCAGCCCAAACTGCTTAGAACAATTCAATTCAATTTTCTTTATATAGCGACAGCAGTCCCCCAACCCCCAGGCCACGGACTAGTACCAGTCCATGAGTCGTTTGGTACCGGGTACCAGGTGTGAAATTTATAGTTTTCAGGGTTTTTATTGGTTTTTATTGTTGTTTTTTGTATCGTTTTTATTGTGAACTCTGTTTCCCTGGGTCTTTCCTGTGTGTTATGAATAAATCTTCTTTTATTGTTACCGGTACTGGTTTTATTTTGTTGTAGTTATGTCCGACACCTTAAAGGCCAGTCCGTGAAAACATTGTCGGACATAAATCGGTCCTTGGCACAAAAAAGGTTGGGGACCGCTGGCTTAGAGGACTTTTTGTTAGTAAATCAATTCTGTTATTAATTGAGAGCAGGGATAAATGTGAGCAAAAACTAACAGGATTATGTTAAAATCAAATAATTTGACTTTTGCAAAATGTCATCATTAAGTTATCTTAATAAAACCCCCATCCCAGCCCTCTCCCTTCTCACCTCTTCATCCTTTTCCAGCTCTAGTCCTGTCTTCCTGAGGTTTTCCTCAAACTCATCCCGTTTAAAGCGCTTGTCATCCTCATGATAGTCAGTCTGATGCTCCTGTGCGGCAACCTCTGGGTCTTCTTTTGGTTGAAGCGGAGCTCGGCTGCTTCTTGTGCTCAAGCTGCGCCAAAGTCGTTGTATGAAGTTGTTATCCCCAAACCTTGATGACCGTCTTCGTGTGCTGCCAGACTTTTGGATGTGGTAAGTCAGAACATAGTCCACACGTCGCATCCCATCAGAGAAGTACGGGCCAAGTACTGTGTCTGGGCATAGATCCTTCATTGGCTGGAAGCAAGACAGAAATTCAAAACATCTCCATTAAATTGTATTTATATAGCATTATATAGCACCAAATCACAACAACAGTCACCTCAAGCATTTTATATTGTAAGGTGAAGCCCCTACAATAATAGAAAAAAAAAATCCCAACAATTACCCCCCCCCTTGAGCAAGCGGTGTATCAACAGTGGGTGGGGGGGGTGGGGCATTAAACACTTTTAACCTTCAATGTTTAAAACCTTACTGAGATACTATTATTTAAACAGGACCAATGTTGATATACTAAACAGTACACAGGTAGCTGTTGGGTGTCACGTTTACACACGAGCTACATGAGCTTTGAAGGCCTGGGCGTTGTGTGAAGCTGAGCTTTTTTACATGTAGCACACAGCAGATGATTCTGTGTCAAATGGCATCTGCATGTTTGTTTTTCTGACACTAGCTCAATATAATATAAAACTGATACAATGCAGCTTAAATTATTCTGTATGCTGAAAAAAGCACCTGGATATCCTGAACTAAATGAGCAAATTAGCCTTTTAAAATACTTCATATTAACAATAACTATAGTATTATACAAAAGTGTATAATACTTTAATTTATTTATCATCTTCCATCCAAATCATTGAATTTAGGTGTTCACCATACCTGCAGACTGCATCTACAAACATTTGTGAAAGAATGGGTCACTCAGTTGGTACACCTAGGTACAGTGACAGAATGCCACATGTGCAGCAAGTCTAGTCATGAAGTTTCCTTGCTACAAAACTTTACACAGTCAACTGTTAGTGGTATTATAACAAAGTGGAAACAATAAGGAATGACATCAACTCAGTCACGAAATAGTAGGCCAAGCAAAATCACAGAGTGGAGGCGCATAGTGCACAGAGGTCGCCAACTTTCTGCAGAGTCATTCACTAAAGATCTCCAAACCTCGCTATAATGCGGTTCATCTTTCGTGGCCTCGCTGTCTTGCAGGTTTTTTTTGTGCAATTTTGCATGCTTTTTTTTTTTGAAAACAGGGCTTTGTGTTCTGCGTCCTGATTGGCTGTAGACCATTGTCAATCAGTCTCGTGCCATGTCTCCTGAACAGTACAGACTGTGTTCAACTTGTCAAATTTACATAAATCTTCGATTGCTCTTTCACTTCATTGACTCTGAAGTGCTGTACTGCATGCTTGTAAGTTTTCTCCCCAACAAACACAACAATGTCGACGAAACGTTTTGCACCATCAAAGGCACCTGCGGTAGCACCCAAAAGCCAGAAGAAGATGCTAACCATTGCACAAAAAGTTGGACTTCTGGACATGGTAAATGAAGGTAGAAGTTACATATTTTTTGGACCATAAGGAACACCGGATTATGAGGCGCAGACACAGCAAAAAAAAAAACCTGAAAATATACACTGGAAAAAAATAACAGCATTCATCTTATAGGCAAACTGGTTTTGGTGTAAAAAACAAACAAACAAAAAAACAACAACAACAACAACAAACAAAAAACAAGTGTCTCTGACAAATGGCATTGGAGGAAAATAGGCTCAATGCTGTCATATGCTGTCCATGCTGTCACGTGTGCGTGTGTGTGTCTAATACTAAAAATAACAACAAAATTAGTTTAAAAAGTTCCTCCACTTCTGTTTTAACGTGAGAAGAGTTAAATTAACAATGGAATGAACAGGAGAGATGGAAGAAACTTTTGATACTTATAGACTCTCAGTTTAAATTCTGTAAGTCAGTCACTGTGTTTTTGGAAGGTCATTTTGTGAAATCACAGAAAAATGCTTACTATTTGAAGAATGAAATATATGGGTAGATAAAAAGTTGTGGGACTAAAAAGAGCTGAATAAACAAGAAGAAATTAATGGGGAAAATAAAAGGTTTCAGCTTCTCGATAGGAATCCATTAAAAAATTGGCAGAAAAAGTCATAAAACTTTCGAAACAAAAAAGTAATATCCAAGTAGTACTGAAAAAGCTGAACATTTTGGTACCTGAACAGTTATCTTCTTCTGCAAAACTTGTGCTAAGTGCACAAAAGTTGCAAAGTACGGAAGCTAAATAAAAGGCACTAATAATACAGATTTGGATACTATAATAAATATTTCATTTATTAATGTGCTTGCTAATTAAACAGTCACATTAATGAACATTTTTGGACAACATATATTGTTTGCTTTTCAAAAATAGTACCAGTAAATAAGGCTTAAAAAAAAACGGAGTAAATATTTGCATTCTGTCTGTATTTTACACAGCATTACAATCTTTTCCAATTTTGGGGCTGAGAATGGCACGTTAGTGAGGGTTTATTCTCGGGAATGTCTACACCTGATGTGACGATAACGTGGCATGTACTGTACTGGGGGAAAGAAAATACAAACAAAGATGGAGACTGATAGGTGCTGTCAGTACTGAGAAGGGAGGGCAAAGAAGATAAACATAACTTAGAGAACTTATTTTTGTAACATCACATAGTGATGTGCAAAGTTCTTGTTTCTTGTTTCTTTAAACTTTGCTTCAAAGCAGCAACTTTCTTATAATTTTTCTAAATTATCGGTTTTTGTCATGACCAGTTGTTCTTCAGGATTTCTCTTTGTCAGTCCGGTCTTTGGGTTAGGGTTAGGGATGGGTTAGGGCACCTGAGTGTCAGAAGAATGTTGTTTTTTTCTATTGATTGATTTATTTCCCTTTTGGTTGAGAAATCACTGAAATCATATTGACTTGTAAATCAAAAGAAGCTAACTCAAGTTATGAACCAGTGTTGCATCTACACATAACAGAAAACTTAGTAAAGAACCAATTTTAAATTGTATATATTTAGGGAGTTTGTCACTAGTAGCTTGTCAGAAAAGCAGATGATTTGCTCCCAGTTCACATTTGTTCCCATGAAAAATGCCAAAGACAATGTTTGATAGGCATAAAGTAGTATTTTCACACCAACAAGGCGATTCCAGAAGAGCTGTTAGCCAAACGTTTGCATGTGTCAGCATGCCTTTGCAGAAGTGGAGCACAAAAGTAGAAAAAAGTGGCGGGGCTAAAAAAAATAAATAAAAATAAAATCTATATCAGGTGAACAAAGTCATAAAGTCATGTCCTTAAGAACTAAGAAAAAGCACCTGAAGCTAACTGTTGTTGTGGTTTGGTAACAATAAAAGTGAAATAAATGAAAATCTGTTTGAGAACTGATCATTTTTCAACATTACAATGATCACAAACACACCATCATTGCATTAAATCAGATATGGACAGCAAAGCAAAAAAAATTTGACCCGGTCCGTCATGGATTGGCCTCTTCACAGCCAAGAACACACCATTATTGAAGAAGTGTTGGATCAGCTTGACAGAGAACAGAACAAAAGGCAGAAACACCCAAAGAAGAGCATGTCCTTCAAGAAGCCTGGAGAACTATTCCTGAAGACTGCTTAAAGAAATTAGAAGAAAACTGCATCAGAAAGTTCAGGCTGCGTTAAAGAATAAATGTAGTCGTACCAGATTTAATTTAAGCTTGTTAAAACTGTAAAAACTCTGTGGTGCCTTATATACTATATCTACATGTATGTTTTCACATTTTTCAATAAATCTATGCATCCATTTCCAATTTTTCTAGCAACGTATAAAGAGAGCGGTGGCTCAAGACGTTTGCATAATACTAGATAACACAGTGTAGAATAGAACTAGATTACACAGATTAGTCAAATGTCAAAATCCAGTTGAATACATGTGAATTCTCTTCATAGCTGTAGGTCAACAATGAAACAATGTGTCTCCGATAGGAAGCATTACAGGGAGATGGTGCATACACAAGCTGATTATGCACACACACCCCAGTTAAAACCCTCTTAAAAGGAAGTAGTCATAGCTGCATAGGTCAGAGGTTGCTTCTCTGAAGGCCCATGAGGATGCAGTAGTCCATGCATCACTTACCGAAAGGATCCCATTTCTCACCAAGCCACCAGGAAATGTGGTTCTCCTCTCCCCAGTGCTTCAGAATATTCTTTATGGTGTTTGTATTTGGTTTTGCTCATGCTGTGGTTTGCCTGTTGTGGTTAATTAGACTAATGAAAGAATTCAGTTGTAAGTGCAGCTGTTAAACAGCACTGCATTACGCTGAATCCTTCCTTTTTATTCTGCTGACTTGTGCACACAGACACTGACAGAGATTCTTCTGCAAATAGATTAGGAATTGCTGGCTGTAGGTCAGCTGTTTTTTTTAACATATGTTGCAAGCCTACTGTTGACTTAGAGCAGCCAGTGATTACCTCAACGGTCTAAAGAAAAAAGATGGCAACTGGGCTTCTTTAAGTTTGTGAAGACGTTTCATGTCTCAGCCACAAGGCTTCTTCAGTTCTAAAAACAAAAGTTGGCTAGTTGCAGGTGTGGAGAGGTGGTGTGAGTCGTCACATCAGCCATGTGTTGTTACCATCACTTATCATGTGACCTACTGAGGTCACCTAAAGCACTTCAGGAGGGATCGCAAGATTATTGTAGGGTCTTTACCTTACAGTAGAGGACCCAATTTCAGGCAAGCTTTAGCTGTCAGACAGATGCTTCATATTTGACTCTAGAATACTTTTACATGTATTTTATGAATACGTTTACAGCATTCAACTCAACTTAAAATTAGTAAAGTACTGTACAAAATCTCCTTCATCTTGACAGCGAGAAATAATAATCAAGCTCCAAGGCATCTTATTTTAGTGCATAATAATACTGACCACATTTTTCGGTGCTTTGTCTTTTATTGTGAAGAGTGTCTGTGTAGCATTAACTGGTTTTATTAGTAACACTGGGTGGAGTAAAAAAGCTCGAGTGATTTCATGGACATAATTAAGGAAAAGATATTCACTTCTGTCAGTTTGGAGCCAGAAATGCATTACAATTTGAGCTCTAGGCCTTTTTAAATTTTTGTTCTTGTGTCTACTTATTCTGTTTTATTTTGTCAGATTTTTTTTTTTTTCTATTTCATTTGTTTTTGTTCTTTGGAAATTTTCATCAGTCATAACTGCTTATTTTTTTTCTTTATCAATTCACTGCAAACATCAGTCATCCCTTCATTATCATTATTATTATTATTATTATTATTGCAAATGATGCATCACGTCAAACATCTACGTCCAAACCTCTGAGAACAAAACTCTCAGTCTTTGGTATACCCAATTCAAGCTTTTGCTGCTGACAACCTCTTGAGTGCAGCTGTGTGATTTGCCATTGTCTAGGGTGCTTGCTGAAACAAGAAGTCCCATCTTATCTCAAAGACCTCGTAGTCGGAGAGCCCTTCATTCCTGGTTCCTAGGATATTTAAAAGTAGAATGGGAGGCAGAGCCTTCAGTTTTCAGGGCCCTCTTCTGTGGAACCAGCTTCCAGTTTGGATTCAGGAGACAGACACTATCTCTTCTTTTAAGATTAGGCTTCAAACTTTTCTTTTTACTAAAGCATATAGTTAGGGCTGGACCAGGTGACCCTGAATCCTCCCTTAGTTATGCTGCAATAGGTCTAGGCTGCTGGGGAATTCCCATGATGCACTGAGTATTTCTTCTTCAGTCACCTCTTTTCACTCACTGTGTGTTACAGCTCCATGAATTTACAGGTTAGGGTGCTATAAATTTGGAATTGCACAGCAGTTGCAAACACATTCCTGAGCCATCTCCTTCACATCATACAGTTTCTATGCATTTCTGAGACCTGTGGAAACCTTTATAGCAGATACGTACTACAGACTCATTGTTCCTGGCCATGGTGACAAAATCCACATCCAGGTTCCTCTCCTCACTAGAAACCGGCTCATAATCAGCACTCTTCATAACTGTAGGATGAGTCTGCTGCAGGCTGCTTGAATGCTCACAAGATGACAGAGGGCTGGAATCTGAGGAGGAAATCGGAAATGTATTTAGAGCTTGTGTTTTAAAATACAAATCATGTTTCTGCTGAACATTTCACTTTTGATGAATCCTGAAAAAGAAAGTCCTGTTAAATGTGCCTCAGTAAACAATAAGAATACAATGGTGCGGCTCTATTATTACCACTAATTCAAGTTACTAAATTTTGTAGATTTTCCAAACTGTCTTAGGAAATTTTGCCTTTGTTGACTCACCACATTTTGATGTATTGCACACTGCTGACTTTCATTTCTGCATTGCTGACACCACCTCTATTCTCTGAAATTTCACCAAAAACTGTCAAAAATGAACAGTGTGATAATCAGCAGTGTTTGCACCATCTTTTGAAATGAAACCACTTTCCCAAGAAACTGCTCATATCACTTACACTGAGAAGCATTCAAATAATCCAACCTGTCACTGTGGCTCATCAACAGACCCTGACATCTGATTGGTTACCCCGCTACATCCCTGATAACGGAATGAAGCATCCCGGAATGCATTTAGAATCAATTGCCCCAATTGTGTAAAGTTTGAAAGTTTTTCTGCTATACACTTAAGATTTTTTTTGTAGATTTAATCTTCAAATATTTGGTATTTAGGATTCGTCAAAGCTCTGAAACCCCCCTACAGACAGACATGTCTCAATGAATCATATCCTCTGTTTATCCCCAATTTTGGTGATATCTAATGGAAAATGGACTTATGCTTATATAGCGGTTTTCTACTCAAAGCACTCTATACAACATGCCACATTCACCCAAGCACTTTCTTCTAAATTTTTTAGTGCTTCCTAGCTAACATTCAAACATATTTATACTCCCATGGATGCATCGGAGAGCAACTTGGGGTTAGTATCTTGCCCAAGGATAACTGGCATGCAGACTGGAGGAACCAGGGATCGAACCACTAACCTTCCAAACCTACCTCCTGAGCTACAACCACCTCATGCGCTGTTAGTATATTTTTACCTGACACATTTGCTTGTCTTTATTTCCTGATGATCAGATGAGTTATACTTCTTTATTAAAATATTTTAATATAGGTAGGAAAGCATGATCACTAGAAGTATAATCATCCGGAATACCATGTTGACACTGTCTTTGGATATCCAAAACAGCGATACCAGGCCTATTCCAGAAATGATGACAAATTGATTCCAGAAAAGGTTTTTAATATTTATTCAACAGTATTCTGCACACCAGCCGTCTCTTATAAATTCTGTGAGTCTACCACAACAAAAAAAAGGAGAGAAAAAAAATCTGTTTTTTTCTTTGAGCAACAGCAATTATGAATATATGTATGTTTTTAAATATGATATGCTAAGCAGTCTGTTGATCAATAAGTAATATTCAGCTCAATATACTAGTGTTCAGTTTTTTACCACCTTCAAATCATTTCACATTAAAAGGCTCTCTATAGCCTGCCAATGTGCTTATACTAATGTACATACATTTCAAAGAACACCAGTAATTCAATCTATAATGTTTTTCCTTTTCATTGTAAATAATAAATATAAAAGGTAGAAAGGCAGTAAAGTGAGCTGATATCATCCCGTTTGCTGCTGTCTCACCTTCTGTTCTGAGAAACTGGGACTCTTCAGTGTACTTGCCAAGTAGCAATTAGCAAGTATGCAAGTACAAACTCAGTGTACTCGATACTGAGAATTGCCTACTGAATCAACTCAAGAGAAAAGCAAAGGTTTTGATTATATCCGTGTTAGCGCAGCCCGCTGATTTTGATTGGTGAGTTTGACAGCTAAAATAAATTCACAGTGCAATGCTGTGCAGGAACAATTACATGAAAAGTGAAACTGAATTAATATTACATGAAATTAATTATGGATTTATTTAATTCATCAATCCTATGCTTAATTATTTAATGATCCATTTCATACAAGAGGTGTTAATAAACTCACTTTTTAAAAAATGAGGTCTTAACTCTGATTGCATACCATTCCACGTGGCATTTTACAAAGTTGATGTGATGACTCAAATTAAAGCCTACAGATGGAATTTGCGAATGTGCTGAACAGGAAATACATCACTGTGGACACTGATAGGTCCTTTTTTGTTGTTGTATGAATTAATAGCTAGTATTCCAGTAAGAGAGGGGAAGGTCTTGTATTAGCGATGACCTGACCAAACATTCCAGTCAAATTTCAGATTTTTGGTGACATCCACATAGAACAGTCTGCTGCAGCTAACAAGAGTTTCTGAATATCATTACGATTGGATTAAATATATTTTTATTTCATTATTATCAATGTTACAGTCCCATGCATTATCAGGGCCTGTAACATCTAGTCCTTTTTACTGAACCTACCAAAAAGCTGTGAAAAGCCACAGCACTCTACCTGACCTGACAAACAAAAGGAAAGATCAACAGGTGAGCACAGCGTAGCACTCAGCAGCTGAAGATCCAGGGAGTTTTCTCAGGAACTAACGGGGACCAAGACACGGTGAGACACTATGTCAACGCAACTTTTTGTATGTGGTCATGCTCTTGTCTGTAGAAGCATGCAAAGGAAGTTTTCAGTAATTCCATTAAGCCAGAGGACCTGCGGGCTAAGTCAGAGAAGCCATTCAAATGAAAGTGGCATATTGTTTATTAACTCTAGGCTGGTAATAGGAGTTCACTTCGGTACTAGCAGGCCTGCGTGCAAGTTAAATGGACATCAAGTCTACGGCACTCAAAGCCATCAGCATCTTAATGTAACAACCTGATTAGAGACTATGGCGCAGCACTCATACAGCCCCCATCGATTCTGTATCAGTGCGCCTATGTGCCCCCCAGTTACAGCCACAATACAGCGAACGCCACTGAAAGGGCTTAAAGGTTTTCTCTGGGTGAAAAAAATAGAGCTTTATTTCATTATCATCAAACTCATTCCAGCGAAAATGTTAAATCTCTTACCGAGCTCCAAAGCGCTGTCATTTTGGTCCAAGCTATCCGTCCGCTTCCCCTGACACTCCATCCTATCTATGAAGGCGCTCAGGGTTCCACAGATACCCTACCAAATCTACAGAACCATGGCCCTCTGCTGCATCATCTATTCCTCACAGCCGCCCGCGCTGTTGCATGGAAACGCTGGACGGAGAGCTACCACCTACCCATCCTTTGGACAGCTCGGAGAATAAAAGCAACTGTTTCCAAAGAAACTGTACCAAAGAAGCGACTGTGTGACTGCGATGAAATGTAGAGGTCCTTCAGATGTTAATTAGCCCTGTCTACATGAAATGTGTCAAAATGAACATGCCCTTTCCTGTGTGTGTGTGAACACGTCCTTCAGATCAGTGCAATTTGCTACCACACAGCACAGCAGTAACGCGCGGGCGCTCTGCGAAAAATAATCGTGCTGGAAAAAGCTCCAGAAGCATGTTGCATTCAATTCCCTGATTAAAAACAGGGAAACGTTTAACTCGCGGTTGGGAATCGTAAATATTTCCAAAAAGAAAACCTTCATTAACATACATTATTATTAGTAGTACTGGTAGTTTATTTAATCATTTGTCTATTAACTTGTCACACACACCCTAATATATATTCGACAGGTCTGAACTGTCGGGCCTCTCGGATGTGTATATATATCAATTGGATTAGATAAGTGCTGATGGATAACTGCTTACTATACTTACGATATATAAAGAATATGCATGGGAACTTGACAGGTTATCAGCATATGCATATGAAAGAGATCTTTAGAAAAAATATATATGTTTAATTCAGTTTTATTTATACAGAGCCAAATCACAACAACAGCCGCCTCAAGGTGCATTATATTGTAAGGTAGACCCTACAATAATACACACAGAGAAATCATATGACCCCTATGTGCAAGCAGTTTGTCGACAGTGGGAAGGAAAAACTCCGTTTTAAGAGGAAGAAACCTCCAGCAGAACCAGGCTCAGGGAGGGAGAGAGGAGGAGGACATTTACATGTCCTTTACAAGCTGAGAGGGCTTGTAAAGTACACTACTGCTCAAAGCACAAGACAAGTATTAATAAATATGGATGTTGATTTATGGCAGTGAGAGGGTGATTTATAAGACAACTAAGCAGGTAAGATTCAAGATTCAGAATTTTTATTTGCCATTTGCGCACAGGACCAACAGTCCATGCACACTCGAATTCGTGTGCAGAGCTCTCCAGGTCAAGTTACATTCATGCTGCCATTACATTAAATGACAGCATATAGAAACAGAAGCCTGTACAAATACCTGACCTTGTCCCACAGCCCTCCATTTTGGTGGATGCAAGATTAGAGACTTGATGTACAAACAGCTGTGGTGTCAAACATTTAAAATGTGCACTAGCAAATTTTACCGAGGAATTCAATGGGAGCTCAGGAATTGCTTCAACTGTAGAGCTTATGATTTCCTATCAGATATGAACGCCGCATTTTTCTCGAGCCTGAGCATCACTGAGTCAGCTGGTGCCGCCTA
This sequence comes from Oreochromis aureus, assembly GCF_013358895.1. Taxonomy (NCBI): domain Eukaryota; kingdom Metazoa; phylum Chordata; class Actinopteri; order Cichliformes; family Cichlidae; genus Oreochromis; species Oreochromis aureus. The sequence goes on along the minus strand of NC_052942.1, from coordinate 6,558,228 downwards.
CTCGAGCTGGGGTCTTCCAGTGGGTGCGAGGTGAGCGTAAATAGGCAATCAGGCACAGACTGATCCAAGCCCGCGGGAAGCAGTTATGGGTGTCTATAAACGCCGCCGCAGTCTGAGATATCGGTCTGCTCTAATGTCCGTGTCAAGCAGCACAAGATGAATGCTTGCCAGCCTTCAGTGTGAGACCTTCTGGAGAGTTAACACGAATAATAAGGTCTAAACTCTCGGAGACTGGAAACGACGCTAATGAACCGCAACCAATCTCGTTTGTAATTCATGAAGCAAACAATTGTAAGCGTTTCTCCGGCCGCAGTCCAACACAAATACTCGTTCAAACACGAGTCTCGAACATTTAAATGAACGCGTAAAGGCAAACACGTATCTCGTCATTTGACGCAAAACAGACAATTAATGCATGTTTTTTAAAGTGAATCAAAGAAAGAGAGATCAGCTATCATAGACAATATAGCCAAAGGACATTAAAATAAACAGGCTAAGCTGCATTCTACAAAAAGCACAAAGAAAGCAGGAGACAGCAAGTGCAGTTTAAAGGAAAAGTGGCTCGTTGATGATAATGAATATTTACCTGTTTTCCCGGAGTTACAGAGCGGAGTTTAGCAGAAGGTAAATGCAAGTACTGACAAGCTAATACTTCCCTCTCACCTGTACAGAGAGGGTGGAGGAGGAAGTGCTTCTGGTCTTCTCAGGTAAAAACTCTCCTCCCACAAAAATTAAGTCATTGGTGGGTTGTGTAATGTGACAGTGTACAAGCATGGGACTGAATGGCGAGGAGCCAGTACATATCCCAAAGCAAATAAAACATGCATCCTGTCACTGTCAGGCTGATAGATGTGAAAACATTAATTTATTTATTAAGGATGAATGGGCAGAGGCAAGACCATATCACAAACACAGACTGGGAGGCAACTCAGAAACGCAGACATTCCCAAACAGGCATGTTTAGACTTGCAGTGGACTCCCGGGTAGTTTTCCAGTTCTGAAACACACACACACCCTCTGAACTCATGTTTAGGGTCAGAGCAAACTTTTTAAAGAACAGACAAACTACATATATGTAGAAAACTGTCTGGTTTTGTTGACAGCAACCAGGCAATATACAATGCGTTGCAGAGAAAAATGAACAACAGTCGGGACCTCTCCTTAAATGTAAACCAAATGTTTCAGCAGCTTTTGTATTTCCCTATTCAAAGCGCAACTTTGTGTGCATGACGTCATCCTCAGAGTTTTCCTGTTTAGAAAAGTAAGAGATAGTGGTTCAGTAAAAAACCCACTAAAAAACAAATGCCTATCTTGTGCATTGCTGGTCTAGAATCAGTGATCTAGATCCTTAATGCCTGTGGGCCCAAAGCGTGCAAAGGTAGTGTCCTGTTCCTCCATCCTGATTGTAACACTTCATAATGACTATAGAAAGGGTGTGGTGCATCACTAAAGATAGCTTAGTCTTAAGTGGTGTGGACAAGCAATGTCATATTATTTGCCATTCCAAACCATATACTTTATCCAGTCCTATTTCCATCCATTCTACATGTAGTCCTTTGACCTCCTGCTTCCTTTAATAGGAACAACAACAGATGCAGTTGTAGTAGCAGTATTAGCAGTACCAGTGTAGCAGCAACAATAGCAGAAGCAGTAGTAGTAAAAACAGTTGCAGTAATTAGAGTAAGTAGTAATTAGACTTTTGCCCCCTACAAAATAAAAGCACATTCTGTTTACTATTTGCAAAGAGCTGCAGTGGGAGGAGCAGTTGTGGTGGTATTCAGAGTGTGGAATTTTACATGTACTCGCTGTCAAGAGGAAGAAGCTCTTTCATCTGTAGAGCAGAACTCTCTGGGTGCTGCTGCTTACATGCATACATCTGGACTAAATGCATACAAATTCATGTATACACTGTTGGTGAATGCACAATTCCTTAATGGGACAGTGTTTTTCAGAAAGAAACCAAACCTGACCTGTGTGGTGTATAGTCTGATGTCAGACCATAGCATCAGTGCTTTTAACCCAACAACAGCTGCTTAAAATCAAACCGGGGACTGCTGTTTGCAAAGAATTTGCCACATTTTCATCATGACTGTCAGTATGGACACTGGTGGTGAAACTCAAGCCTTCACAGTGGTAATTTCAGACCAGGCTATGCTAGAAGGGAAAAGAGGTGTGCATTTTAATGAGCTTAGTCTACCTACTTTGTTTCTCAATAATCCAAAGACTTTCATTGCCCTGGGTGTTGCTTTACGAAGCCCACACCCAAGTTTTTCTTAAGACTTCTCTGCTGAGACAGCACTGCAATCATGGTGGTTGGTTGCTGAGTTTCTTCATTTAACCACCCCCGAGTCTGTCGTCCATATATGTTAAATATGTCTGGTTTTTGTTGGCTTATTTTGGGTTTTCTGGCTATTATTGACCATTCTAAGTTTGTTTTTCATTGCTTTGATAATTAGTTCCCATTATTATTGTAGGTTGATTTTTGTTCTTGTTTTCAAGATTATTCCTGCATTTCTGGGTTCGGTTAGAACTGTCATTTTGTTTTCAGTTTACTCATTCTGGTATTGGGCTAGTTTCTACAGTGTTTTGATGCCAAGTCCCTATCTCAGTGTTAGGGGGTTCCTTTTTTAGTTGCTTTCTGTTTTATTTTGGTACTTCTTTTTGTCTTGTCATGCGAGAAATTGGACCCACAAAGGGATAAACAAAAAGAGGGTGCCTTATTGCTGTAAAAAATCCAAACAATACAAACAAAACAAAACCTAAACTAGAACCTAGGAATGATAAACTAAGAAACTGGGAACTAGAAACTAGGAACAGGGAGTAGTGAGGAAAATGAGGAAAAGGGAGAAACACACAGCAACAAGGGACAATGCAGCAACAGAGGACTTAAATACATTGGGGATGATGGAAGAATAGGAACCAGGAGGGAACACTTCTTGAAGTTTAAGGAGCTTGGAAAGAAAAGTGTCTGGACTTCTTTAAGTTTCCTTGAAAAAGTTTCAGTTCTTTAGAACTGAAGAAGCTTCTCAGATGAGAGGTGAAACTTCTTCAAGGAAACTTAAAGAAGTCCAGACACTTTTATTTCCAAGCTCCTTAGACAGCAATGACCTAGATGACTGAGAACCTTCACAGACACATCTTGAAGTAATCAGACACAGTGAGACGGGGAGGAAGCAAAACTGAACACAGGATGAGAGACTTTCAAAATAAAACAAGAAACATACTGAGATGCAAACTAAAATACAAAAGCTTGGCACTGGGACTGGGGGGACAGAAACATGGGAACAAGGCAGACTGAGGAGACAGAGAGGGGGAGAGAGTGAGGGACATAGAAATGGCAAGAGATATGACGGGCTGGGGAGAACACAGACGAGACCAAGACAACCAGAATATGAAAGAGAACAGATTAAATGAACAAGAACCTAAGAACTAGAAATACAAATGATTAAACAAGGAAGAGCAAAAAAACTGAACCATGAATAACACAAAATCAAGTCATTTTAATTAAACTAGAAAGCATACACTGGGCCACAGACCCAGGGCTAAGACCATTTAGTTTTACTTTCTCCTTATCTTTTTAGCTAGATTCTGATCACCTGTGCCTCACTTTCCCAGCTGATTCCAAAAGGTTTATTATGTTTATCTGGACATAGCGTTTTCAGTGGGAGAAACATTTCGTCACTCATCTAAGTGACTTCTTCAGTCACGGCTGAGTGTCACAAAGCTTAAATCAGCCACACTATGTTCTTGCATTCTGTACTTAAATGGCCTGGAGTCAACAGATCTCAATCTAACAAAGTATGTTGCAACATGGGAGGTGGTGGAATGGAAGATTTGCATCCTGTAGCTGACATATCTACAGTGACAACATGATCGTATCGCGTTAGAATAGACCAAAGGAATTTTTCCAAAAGAAAGCACCTCTCAAGGCAATAGTTATTCCAACCGGGAATTAGCAAAGTGTACACAGTAAAGTGTCCCAAGTGTGTAAATACAGTTTCAGATGGACTTTGTCTGTGAGAGTTCTCAGTCATCCAGGTCATCGTAGTCTAAGGAGCTTGGAAAGAAAAGAGTCTGGACTTCTTTAAGTTTCTTGAAGACTTTTCGCCTCTCATCTGACAAGCTTCTTCAGTTCTAAGAGCTTTACTGACACATCACTCTGTGACAATGAACTCTTCTATGGGTCTGTAAATCCCCTGTTTGCAGGAACTTATGGGCTCAAAATGTGGTCATAAATATTTTGTACTTGTAAATCAGGATTTGTATGTGTAAAAAGAATTTGTGCATGCGTAAAAAAGATTTGTATGTGTAAAAAAGATTTATGTGTGGACTTAGCCAAAACCCCCCCTGCAAGTTACAAGTACGAATTTTGACCCTATTTTTCTTCCTGTCATCTGATTGGTCAATGTCATGTCAATCACAAATGTAACAATCCAATCAGAGAACAGATGGGTTTGGCTGTCGGAAGGGCACTTTTTTGAACTGCAGGTCCTTGAAGGGTAATACAGTTTGAAGCTGGAGGATCTCTATATAAATATCCGATAGCAGCTAGGTCCCCTTACTTTCAGCAGCTGTTGAAAGCATAAAGTTGTGGTATGTCAGTGGTTAGAAATACCATTATTACTTTAGGATTAGTTTAACACAAAGTCAGGGCTGACCTGGGACCATTGCTGTGAGTCACAGTGCGCAGCATAAAGGTCCTTTCACATCGGACGCAGGATGTGCTGCTAACGCTAACTAAAAGCAAAGGATCCAGAATTTGTTGCGCTGGCTGCTGAGCTCTGTGGGTTTTTGCAGCAGCTCTACCTGTACTAGATGCACCTGCTCCTTGTCGTTTCTATCTCTGACTTTATGTCCTCTGCAACAGTTTCTGGTTTTTTTTGCTAGTTCTTCAAATGTTCAATAAAAACATGTATGCTAATTCATAACGAAGAAAGCTTTGTAATGAAGACTGTCATTTCCAAAACACTGCCCCCGCGGTCCGCAGCGCTGTTGAAAAGGCTGTGGAAGTCCCTGTATAAAGCACGTAGACCCGTGACACAAAAATCACCAAACTCGGACGACCACAGACTGTTTTCCTTCGTGGTGATGAAGGAAAACGCTGGGCTGGCATGTAAAAGGGCATTTATTCCCTTCAAGGACCTGCAGTTCAAAAAAGTGCCCTTCCGACAGCCAAACCCATCTGTTCTCTGATTGGATTGTTACATTTGTGATTGACATGACATTGACCAATCAGATGACAGGAAGAAAAATAGGGTCAAAATTCGTACTTGTAACTTGCAGGGGGGGTTTTGGCTAAGTCCACACACAAATCTTTTTTACACATACAAATCTTTTTTACGCACGCACAAATTCTTTTTACACATACAAATCTTTTTTACGCACGGACAAATTCTTTTTACACACACAAATCTTTTTTACACATACAAATCTTTTTTACGCACGCACAAATTCTTTTTACACATACAAATCCTGATTTACAAGTACAAAATATTTATGATCACATTTTGAGCCCATAGGAACTGGCTTTTCCAGTAATGTTGCAATGTAATGGGACATGTATGGTTTTTACAGTAGGTGTGTCATGTCAGTTTTGTCATGGCAGGCCAGCTAATCTCACCGTCTCCTCACCAGTAGTGTAGTAACAATTGTTCAACAGTAGTGCTTTAGGCTAGCTGTCACCTAAAGAGAAGCAGAACGCATATCAAAACTTTTAGAAAAGGTAGCAGAACACTATAACCGTATAGAGTATGTCTGGGCAGTGCGAGTGTGTGTACACTGTCCATTTCTGTTTGTGTCCGTGTTGGGTGAGTGCTGAGTATTTGTATATGTGTGCATGAGGGTGGGAATGCATGTCTGTGTCTGTGTGTGCCTTTGTGTCTGTGTCTATATGTCAGGTCTTAGACTCTACCTCTCTGGGAACACCTCAGGCCCTTCCAAGTATGGGGGGCCTATCTCCCACCCACCACACTCCCTGCCAGTGGCTGATACCCTCAGACATCGGTTCTCTGTGTCCAGGGCTGAGGGCTCAGGTATGTACTGGCTCACTCCCGGTGGCTGCTTGGAGGGGCCTGCCACCCATGGCTTAGTCGGGCTCCTTCCAGGGGGATAGGAGGCCCTTGGACCTCGGGCCACTGGGCCTGGGGCTCGGTCGACGTTGCAGTAGTATAATCTAGTAAATTTGGTTCGTTGTCTATGCAGTTTCTTGCCTCATTTTCCAGTCACCTCAATAGAGTGACCAACTCTCCTTTTAGCAGGCTTTCAACATAGCAGTGGATAGTGCCCAGGTAATTGAGGGAATTTGAGGAGGTTATCCTTTTGGTGCGTAAGGCTTTTGACAGGTGAATTCAGAGGAAGTTGTTGTTATGAGACAGATTGGAATGCCAAGGAATATCTGAGACATAGGACAATGCAGGTAAGAATCAGCAACATTTAAAAAGAAAAAATGCAAGCAACAGCAAAATATTAAAGCCTACACTGTTACTAGGTAGCTATAACAAGTTGTTGATGAGTGGTAAAAGAATTAGCCTTTAAACAGACAGTATGATAAGTTGACAAGAAGCTGTCAGGGGTAGAATGCCACATCGCCCTAGGTAGCTCCTAACACCTTTAGGCCTGTGGCCCACAGAAACAATTTTGCCATTTTAGCTCTAGTTTTATAATCATTTAAGGCTGACCAAACTATACTGTTGGGTACTTTTGTAAGGCGTCACCTTACTGAGGAGCTTTAGTTAAAAAAAAAAAAAACTTGTCTTAACAAAAGAGAGTGCTTTAAAATTTGAACAGATTGTCAATTCCTTGCAATGGGATGGCTAAAAGACCAATGGCGCTGTCATCCACATCTAACAGGTTGGGTTGCCCAAATAAAATAATTTCTGTTTTACTTTTGTTCACATTAAGAAAGTTTATCTCTTACCCTGATTGTACATCTCTGAGACAGGTCACTAGTGGCTGAATAGAAACATGGCCATTGGTTTGTATAGGTAAATATAGCTGTAGGTCATCTGGAAAGCAATGAAGGGAGATGCTTTTTAAAAATGAGGTGGGTGTCATTTTTAAATGGCACCCATCTCAAGCTGTGAAAGAAGAAGGTTATGATTAGGAGTGTCAAATCCCACAGTCAGGTCCAAGAGCACAAGGACAGCAGAATTACCAGCATTAAGAGTTAAAAGCATTTTCTTAGACTCTTAGAAAGGCTGGACCTTCACAGAAATGTCATTTAAATCCAGGTATGACTGTATTTTTGTATAAACTACCTTCTCTAAAACCTTAGAAATGGAGCTTAGAAATATCCCTGAAATTAGAAAGAACATGTCACAACCCTTAGTATGGAACTGTAGGAGGCACAGGGTGTAACGAAAAATGTATAAAGTAAAACTAGCAACCCACAACTTAAAAGTACTGAACAAAACCTAGCTCAGCTTAAAGTTCAGTGTTTCATAAGTGATTTAACAAACAGAAAGGAAGCTATACACTTCAGGGTCTCTAACGCCAAAATAACAAACAAAACGACCCCCCTCTGACTGAAAGTAAAACAGTTCTTATCTAATCTCTCTGGCTAGCTGCAAAACAGGAGAAAACAAGTTTAAAGAAAATGGTAAAACAATATATCTTAACACAGTTCAACAAAAGAAAAACATCTAATTACTCAGTACACAAGATTAAATTTCACGCAAAATCACAGTGGCAGAGACACCGCCACATGGATGCCCAGGGGGGAAAAGGCATGGCGCTGGATGAGTGTGGCTTTTATGCAGTCCCCTGATGAGGAAGAAGTGACTTCAGCTCTACATCAAGCTGTGACAGCAGGTCTGCAAACAAACAAGAGATGAAAAGAAAAATACTCCCTTCCAGTAAATAGAGCCCTTAGAGGACAAGTGGACATAGCAGAACAGACGAAGACAAGTTGTCTTTTTAATGAGGAACTGTATAAAAGTATGTTTAAAAGCAGCTGGGACACAGCTAGACATCACTGATAAATTGATTTGGTCCACAAGGATATTTAAAAACCTCCTTGAAGAGGTGCAATGGTGTTTAGGGGGCAATAAAAAGGCTGCATATGCTGAACTATATCAGTTTAAAAAGGGGAGAGATAGCTGTTCTTAAAAGTAATGCTAAGTTCTCAAAGACAACTGGGCAAACAGGAGAAACAGCAAAATTTGGGGCTGGAGAAAAGACCTGACAGCAGAAATCTTTATTTTTTTTAATGAGAGAAATTTTTCACAAAGTGCAGATGAGTGCATAATGCAAGTAGCACTACATGGATTTATGAGAGAGTTAAGAGTGATAAAGAAAGTGAGATTTGTGGCTATTTGAAATGAGATTTAATAAAAAAACAAAATTGGAGTTTTCAGCTTTAACGAGTCTCTGATGCTCCAGTAGGCTGCTTTTTAAAATATCTTATAAAACTTGAACACAATCCTCCTTCTGTCTTCTATCTGCATGTTGGCAGTTGCTGCTTAAAGGGCACATAGTGTAATTCAGCCATGGCTCTGTCACCGGCTTAGACTGTTTAATTCTAAAAGGAGCCACCATGTCATAGGCTAGTACAAGAAGAATGAAAACGTTCTCAGTACTAAGATTAAAATAATAATCCTGACTGAAAAGCAAAAACCCATTAAAAACTAATGCAAAAAAGATGCTGTTAAATAATTTTTTTTGTGCACTCAGCGGGTCAGAGAGCATGGTTTGGTTTGAGAGCTGGACAAAGTAACAGTAAATTGTTAATTGTTAATTGCCCCTTGGGGATAAATAAAGTCTTTCTGATTCTGATTCTGATTCTGATCAATAAAACTGCAAAACGGTCTGAAATATGAGTGTGCGTCTGTTTTCATGTGTTGGAACAGACACTCAGTGAAGTTAATTGTTTCAGTAAGATCAAGATATCCTTTCACCAAGAATTTGGATTCACAACTGACATGAATGTTGAAATAACAGATGCTCAGAAACTGATCATAATTCACTGTTATTTCTCCTACATACTCTGCAAATTCTAATAAGAAATATTTGTTGCTTGGCAGGCAGTAGACCAGAGTGCACTGAATAGGAGTATTCAAGTTTATGACTGCACTTTAGAGGTGGATCTAAATAGCAGAAAGGATTAGACCTGCAGCCACATCTCAGATACGCCTTAGTTCTCAATAGAACACATCCACGCTTCACCAGTCTTTTGGAATGTTTCTGTGAACCTCAGTCACCACTCGCAGACAGACTGTGCTTGTAGACACTGTTTTTTACTGTTCTTTGACACTTTTGGCTGGACCTTCTCAGTTTTACACCTCTCTGCAGTCTACACTATTCAGTCTCAGCTTGGTCGTGCATTAGGGTCCCCTTTACTTTTGACTCTGGCACTGTGACAACCGCATTATATTCTGACTTTGATTTTCAGGGTGTCTTTGAATTCAGCCCTCTGCGGGTTGATAATTTTCATTTCAATCAAACAATGTGGAATTTTTTCCTTCCTAACACAATACCCAGTCCATATCAGTATAGATATCCAGCATTGTTATTCCAACTGAGCTCTGATATGTTTCTTTAATTTTCTTCAGCAGTATCTCTTTACATTTTTATCCAACCTTCACACTTCAAATAACACACTGGGAGCTACTCTTGGTTCATAACTGATGCAGAGGAGGGTGCATGAGGTTACAGTATCCAGTCTGCATGCAAAGGATACTTTTGGCTTTGCACCAGCATCCTTCCAATTAGTAGATTACCCACCTCCTAAGCCACAACTAACCACTGGCATCTTTTAGAAGGAAATGGACCTTACCAAAGTTGTTAAATGATTTGAGAAAAATGAGAAAGAAGTTAAGGTCTCTCAGCTGGACTGTGCATCTGTGAAATGTGCATTCATGTTAAATTATTGAATTGTATATTGAAGAATTTTAAGGACCTGCTGCTAAACATCTTTGTTCCCTGATACCACAGGATTAATTCGGAGTTCATGTAAATCCATGTCTCTGCAGGTCAGATATAATTTAATAGCATGAGGAAACCTATAAGATATTAGGCAGGTAATTTAATTGTTGGGGATAACTGGTGTTCACTGAAGTAGTGCGACCTGCAACAAAGATACATGAATCTGATGTATCTAAATATCTCAAAGTTTGACAGAATTAGGTAACATGAAGTTAGCTGTCAGGCTTTGATTACAGTGATTAAATATCCCATGAAAATGATGTAGTTTTTTTTGACATTGTAGGCACAGCATAATTGTGATTATGTCACTTCATTTTTATAATGCAAACATGTTTGCATTTTAAAGAAAATGAGAAAGAGAGGCTAGTACATGTATGTGTGCCCTGTATGTGTTCTTCCTGCTGTGGAAAACACATGAACAGACAACTCCAGGCTTCCTTTTTTTGACACCGATATCAGACAACAGTGACTCTGCAGATACCATGTGCCATGCACTAGTTGTTATTAGAACTGAACAATTTCCTCTCTGACTTTAATCACACTGTGTGGAACTTAACACACAAAAGAAAAGAAAAGTTTGACTTCGGACAGTTCCCCTGTATTACTGGGATTTACGGGATTTATTCAAGTTATAACATGTTTGTCAGAGAATTATATGTCAGCGAATGGTAAATGACACCTAGCTTAAATTTTTGTCTTCTTTTTGTCTTGATCTTGTATTTTTCTTTTTGCAATAACATGCAGTTATCTATGACTACCACAACTTTATTAGTTCTTTGTTGCCATATTTAGCATCAGTGTGAACAGGACTGAGGTCAAGAAGCCCTCCTCACATCATCATCCTCTGCAAAAATAGCTCTATTAACTATTTCCCATACATCATCCTCTCCACTTCCTGTTGTTCCCCACACTCCTCCAAACACACTCTGTATTTCTTTCTCTCTCCCCCTCTCATTCTTTCACTCTCTCTCACACACACACACATGCACACATGTTGGGCTATTTTCTCACAGTCTTATGCAGATAGAAGCAGTGGGGTACAGCTTCCAAACATTCTCTCTCTCTCTCTCTCTCTCTCTCTCTCTCTCTCTCTCTCTCTCTCTCTCTCTCTGTGTGTGTGTGTGTGTGTGTGTGTGTGTGTGTGTGTGTAAAATGAAATTGTCCTCATATAGTGCTTTTCTACTGTACTTGAGCACCCAAAGCTGCTTTCTACAGCTTGCCTCATCCACACACTTTCATACAGCATGCCTTTCTATCTAACAAACAAAACAAGCAGTTTTTATTTGAGAGCATTAACTTTCGTTCATTTCAGATTTTTTGTCTTCTGTCATCTCAATAAGATAAGTAATGCACAGTGAAAGTGAAATTAGCACATTTAAAAGCTGTTCGATCAGCAGTGATAAGCACAAAACAGCTCTGTTAGCTCTCAGGAGGATAGCAGGCAGTGTGCTAGAAACCAGCAGTGATCCTTTTGAATCACTTTGTGCTTCATATTACTTAAGTCAGTCTTTAGTGTTGGAGTATTGCAAGTACAACTGGAATAACATATAAAATATTAGAAAAACATTATTCTGAAGACACTAAGTTTAAGGTCAAATCTTCATCCACACTGTGCCCTATGATCTGCTCCATTAGAGGGGCTTTTTTATTGATAGTGTGCTTGTACGCTCTCTTCTTTGGAATTTCAGGTTGACAAAGTAAAGCATAATTAATCCCGCAGAAAACATTTTTTCCATAATACGGTGGTTCCGAGAGGTTGCAAACAAATTACTTTGGAAATAGCAATGTCAAAAGGAGCTGATGACTCTTTTGTGTTGTGAAGGTGAAATATTTGCCATTTACTGTTAACTGGTCACCTCTGCAGCTGTTCCGTCATGTTTTTGCCTTCTCCAAAACACTTCCGTTGCGATTTGTGAGGGTTTTTTGTGAGTGGCATTTTTTCTATTTCTGTTGTTTTCTTTTTTTTAATTGTAAGTGTGATCCATGCTTTGGTTTCTGTCACTTCTGCAGTTGTTCTGTGAAGTTAACGTCGCACCAAAAACACTTCTATTGCTTTTTTTGCAAGATTGTTTTTTCTGCTTCCATTGTATTTTATTCAAGTTCTGTTGTGCTTTGTGTACTTTTGCAGCATTTTTCTAAGTCACACTAAATTTTAACTTTTAGGGCCACCCAACAATAAGTAAAGTAAATAATTTTTTTTAATAATATACATAAAATTGAATTTGATGCATAGTGCTGAAGTTTACAAACAAATGAAATGCACACTTTGTTGATATGCCATATAGGACATACATTAGCTATATCAAGACTTACTGCCCATAGCTCAGAGCTTAAAAAAAAAATTAAAAAAAAATATATATATATCTGTTTTTTGTTATCACTAAGCTCACTGTCAGAGGTAATAACACTTTGCATATTCTAATTCTAAAATCATCATCTTCAAATGTTGCCATGGTTAGGTTTCTGGCAAATATTAACTCTGATGTCAACAAGAGTGCACACTAATATAATGACTGCTTCCTATGTAAGTACTTCGTACATATTCATTACTGACAGTAGGAAGATCTTTTCACAAATATGCATATGCTTGCAACTGAAAGACTACTGAAAAGAAACAGAGTGCTCAGATTAGACTTTTAAATTTTAAATGTCAAATGAAGCTAAACATTTAGTACTTTTAGTCATATAATCAACTCTATTCATGACACTCCAGATCTATTTTCAAAATGCAAAAATAAAATGTTTCTACTTCTATCTTTTCAGCGTGATGTGGGTCCAATGCCTCATCCATATAAACACCTCTCTGTGTCTTTTTGTCTTTTTAGTGCAGAAGTTTTCGAAAAGAGGACTTTTGTGTTTGCAGTAGGCTCACATTCCACATGAACTGTTGTCACATCTGCAGGGGCCTGTTTTGTCTTGCCAGTTGTTGTTTTTTTGTAACTCTAATAGCTAATAGAATGGAAAACTACCAGCTCCCCAGGATACACACTGTTTTATTCAAGCCATTCACTCGGATGTGACTGATAAAAAACCTGACTGGCTGGTTTTAGTTTTGTAGTGCACGGTAGTGGTGGGTGGGTGTGGTGATGAAACACCCCATTACACAGCTCGACATATTACTCACTGACTCGCTGTTCCATCCCTCTGAATAAATATGAGTGCTAGAAGGCATTTTCAACATCGCCATCATGTGGAGCTTGCAGAATAATCCAGTTGTTGAACAAAAAAAAGAAAGAAAAAAAATCATATTACCTGGAATATAACCCATTTGACCCAAAAGAATGAAAGCCAAAAACTATTCTATTAATACTTAATATAATCATGCCTTAAGTTTACTTCCAGACCTCCATGTGATCTTTTCCAGGTTTTTAGGGTACTGTCATGGTCCTGGGTCTGGGTGTTTTGGATTTACCCCCGGCTGGCAATCCTCGTGTGTTGCCCTGCCGTAGGTCTGTCTTACATTATAAGTGCCTGGGACTTGTAAATAGTTATTCATTGTGCACTTTGTAAATAAATTCACTGTTCATTATAAGAGTCCTGCATTTGGGTCCTACTTCTCACCTGCAGCTCCAGAATAATCCAGCCAAAAACTGACCCAGGACTGTGACATTTTTTGTGAGGTAAGACTCACAAAGATGGACAAGTGCACAGGTTTGTGTTTAACTGTTAACTTGCCTGAAAGCATTTGGACTTGTGCCCTGTTGAATGAACAACTCTTTTATTTTGAGTTATAAGGTAGAGTTTTCATATCAAACTGCTCCGAAATAGAATTAAATACAAATTAAGATATTCAATAACATGTGTAAAGAACACAATACTATCTGAGAAGGTATAGTCTTTAGCCCTTTTTAAATATATTCTGTGGGTCAAATATATTTGACGCACACACACTGAAAAAAAGGGATTCCCCGTCTCTTGGATTTATGTAAGCATCTTGCGTGTATTTAACACATTAGCCTCATACTTTAAAGTTAAATGTAACTGTTGTGAGTACAAGAAAATAATTATTAGAATACAATGTGTTAAATTTGCTTAGATGAGAGGGTCCAGCAGTAGATCAGATGAATAGGAAAGGATTTGTCTGTGTGTTTTAGTTTGGCTTAGCTGTAGGCCTGAGAGTGTGTGTAATTGTTTAGAGGGAAAGGAATTTATGAACACTGGGGGTCTGCTGTCATAAAAGGAGACAGGAAGCTACAGTTGGGGGTTGCTGATGCTGATGCTTGTACCTTTAATAAAAACTCATAATTGTTATAACTTGGAAGTAGGTTTGCAGGAGACTCTCCACCTTATCTGTAAACGTAAGACAACAAGAGGCCAATGGCCCAGTGGATGCAGAGTGAGGGTCTCAGTGTTTGTAATATGTTAACTCTGTTTTCTATGTTGTGTAGAGGAATTTGGTGTAGATTGAGTGAGGAGATTACTTTTATGACCGGCAGGAAGTCACGTACACAGAGACACACACACAGTGCTTTGACTGTTACGACGCACCCACACCTACATGCACACTCACTCACGTGCACTCACACATACACACAGGTACGCGCACACAGTCATTCACGTGCACTCACATAGACACACGGGTACGCGCACACACAGGCACTCACGTGCTCGTGCATACACACACAGACACAGAGTTTGCAGCACACCATGGGGGTTTTATGATGGGGTCGCTTCTATAAAGCTGACTGTAACAGACAAAGGAGTGGAAGATCTGCAGAGGAACACCGGCCTGGCACAGCTCCCCTTCTAGAAGATGCATGCTTAAATGAAGATGAATGAAGATGAATAAAGGTTTTGTGAAATGACTACTGAGTTCCGGTGCCGTCTCTGGATGCCCGAGGAATAAAAAGAACCGGGGTGAAACTGATTTCATAACACTGTATAGTGGAGAAACTACATGATATGCAGAGAGGGTATATTAAATTGTTCGTATCATGTTCAAGTGAAGTAAGTCAATAATATAGCAATGTTAAATCTTGTGACACTGCTTGTGATTTTGGCTCGCGCACTTTGGATCATGGTTTGAGGAAGGCATCCATCTCACTCTACTTTTTTTCGGAATACCGAAAAAAGGAAAATGGGTCTGCACTGTTTGCCGGACAAGACCGATCAGAGATTTGGACTCTTTAAACAGACAGCCAATCCATACTGTACTAGGGTACTCAACACCACTTTCCTGTCTGTCTTGACTTCACTATCCAGTAAAGTCAAAAAAGAGAAATATTGCAGTGTGATGGACCGAGCAGTGAAGGAAACTTAGGCACAGGTTAAAGTCCAAAAAAAGGATTTTTTATTTAACCCAAAAACATAATTGGTTAAATCATGCAAAAAGAATCAAAATCTTGGGCCCATAAAAGAGGTCAAAATAACAGAACGCTACTCAAAGTTGACAACACTACTGATAACTCAAACAAACTGACCTAACTTAACGAGACAAAGGGGAAACTTAAATAGTGGCTGATCAGCCCACAAAAATACAAAGGGGTAAAACACACAAAACCTAACTGAAACTAACATAATGAACTCCAATCCCCCCCCCCATGGTCCCGAGTTATGGAATGAACCAATTAGCAGTCTTCCATCAAAGCTCGCTCCGCCCCTTTTCCACCTCTTGGCTCCTCAATCAAGGGACTGGAGCAGCTGCAACTAAGGTAACTCAGAAAACAAAAGATTAATCATACATAACAGTGTAAACTAAAATGTGCGCACTTATTTTAGAATGCAGTGTCTAAATGACATGAAATGACAATTATTAAGTCTGAAATGGAGTAGGAAGAAGTATAACATACTTATTAATCCCTACCCCATGCTCAACATTCTATTGAATCCCACCATTCATTGTTACCCCTAATTCCCATCATCACTTACCCCACACAATAAACAAGGAGGACATGTATAAACATAGCTACAGTGATAGATATAATTTAGATACAATTTAGCATAGTTATATATACAATGGGTGATCAACTTTATCAGTTTCATATTCTTCCAAAAGTAGTTTTCGAAACATCTTTATGAACTGACTAATGCCTGAACATTGCTGTAGGTCCACAGTAAAACTGTTCCACAGTTTTACCCCACAAATAGTAAGACAAAAGGTTTTAACCTTTGTCCGTGCTTTAAGAGTCTTCAGATTTAATTTTCCCCTCAATTCATAGTCCCCTTCTCTGTCAAAAAACGTCCTCTGTACATTTCCTGGTAACATATTGTATCTGGCTTTGTACATAATTTTTGCGGTTTTATATTTTATAAGATCCATAAACTTCAGAATTTTTAATTTCAAGAACATGATGTTAGTGTGGTCTCTAAATCCTGCTTTAGTAATCATCCTGATTGCTTTTTTCTGAATTTTACATAATGGTTGAAGTGAAGTTTTGTATGTATTTCCCCAGATTTCCACACAGTATTCCAAATATGGCGATATAAGTGAACAGTAAAGTACCCGGAGTGATTTGGAAGGCAAAAAATGTTTAGCTTTACTCAGTACAGAGATGCTTCTTGACAGTTTAGCTTGTATATGCTTTATGTCAGGTTTCCAGCAGATTTTGTTATCTATTATCACACCCAGAAATTTTGTATGAGAAACTTGCTCTACTTCAACATTATTTATTAACAATTTTGCTCCAGCATCTTTTTTACAATTTCCAAATAACATAAATGTAGTTTTTTTTTTTTCAAATTTAGTGATAACTTGTTTCTGTCAAACCATGTTTTCAGTTTAATCATTTCTTGTGTGACAATTTCCAAAAGCTGCTGTGAATTCTCTCCAGCACAAAAAATATTTGTATCATCTGCAAATAAAATAAACTGTAATATATCAGATGTAGCAGGATAAACAGCTTTGGTCCCAATACTGACCCCTGTGGAACTCCACAAACAATGTCCAGGCACTCTGATTGATATTCACCAATCTTCACAAATTGTTGCCTGTCTCTCAAGTAACTCCTTACCCACTCTAGCACCACTCCTCTAATGCCATAGTACTCCAGTTTATCAAGTAATATTTCATGATTAATTGTGTCAAAGGCTTTTTTTTAGGTCAATGAAAACACCAACTGTGCATTGTCTTTGATCTATATTGTTGGTGATATTTTCAATTAGTTCCATTAATGCCAGATGTTGATCTATTTGGTCTGAAACCATACTGACTGTCCATTATTATTTTATGTTTATCTATAAATTTGTCAAGTCTATTAATGAAAACTTTTTCCAGTATTTTTGAAAATTGTGAAAGTAGAGAAACAGGCCTGTAATTTGTGAATTGGTGTCTATCTCCATTTTTAACATGGTGGGTATTACCACTGTGTGGCTGTAAGTGCAGCCATCACATGCAGTAACTTTACAGATATGTAGTGAGAGTGCAGAGAAGATGCTTTTGTGGAGAACTTCATGTCAACTATCAAAGATGACTTTTTTTTATGGTTTTGTTTATTAAAATAACCTTGTTGAATTTGAGTAGAAATGTCCTTTAATTTCTCTGGAATCTTGCAGCATTTTTTGATGAAGGTTGGCACACATGCAGAAAAGGTAACAAAGAGGAGTCAACTGACAATTTCATGTCAACAATCACAGATGATTTTAAATTATTTTTATGATGTTATAATCGATTGAGCATGTTGAATTTGACCAGAAAAGACCTTTAATTTCTCCAGAATTATGCAGCCGATTGAGATGAAACTGTGCATGAAAAACTGATGAAACTAGTATGGGTGTCCAAGAAAAGGGATCCGTTGAGAAATTCAACCTTCACAGATGATTTTTAATACATTTCTCACAGGACATTGTAACATTTCTTTGAAGTTTTTGAATTTGAGCAAACTTGTCCTTTGATTTCTTGGGAGTATGAAAGCAGCTTGAGACGAAACTTGGCACAGATAAGAGAAACAAAATCTGTTAAAAGTTTAATGTCAATTGTCAAGGACGATTTGTAATGAATTTTTGAACATGATGTGATTGTTTTGCATTTATTGTATTGAATCTGAGCGTAACTGTCCTTTAATTTTTGTTGAATATTGCAGCCCAAAGAAAATAAAGTTGGCTCAGAGGTACAGTAGGTGGACCAGAGGTCGAATGTGTTCAACGTTTCACGTCAACTATCAAGAGTGGTTTTTAATGAATTTGTGAATATGATGCAACCAGGCTGTCCCAGTGTAATGCGTGCGTGGGCGTGTATGTGTGAGTGCGCGTTTGTGCGAGCGTCTATCTTTTGCGATCAGAAATGAACGAGAACAGGCGCTGCCGTAAAGGATAGTGTTGAAGCCCAAGAAAATTTATAGTGTGGATAAGAGGCGGCTGGCTTCATCGCAGCGCACAAATGACGGCTCACTTGACCGCGGTAGTAAACAAACAAAAAAACGCCATCACTAACATAATCTTTAAGCGGGCCTTGTGGCAAGTGTCCAGCTTTGACAATGATAGTTCGCACGGAGTATCTGAACTGTGGAAGAACACAAAGTAAAACAGATAAATACTCTTCTGTGGGCAGGTTTCTGGGCGATTGTCTCCATCTGTGGGATATCTGTGAGGCGTGTCCACGTACTGCTGGTCCCGTCGCTACGATACTTCCGTATCACTTCCGTGTTCTTCTCTTGAAAGACGGGTTTCCACAGACTAGGTAAGGACCCGTGACTTCTCTTGGTTGTACTGGGTCGAGTTAGCGTTGAACATTAGAATAGCTAAAATTTCGTCCATCTCCGCGCGGACTCAAAGTTTGGCTCCATGGCTGACGGCCGAGAGGGGGAGAATCCGGAGCAGGAGCCTAGGGGCGCCGCGGGTGGAGACGGTAAGTGGAGACATGTTTGGTTCAGCCGCTGAAGTTGAAAGGCTAAACGGAGGCAAAAGTATAACGAGTCCGAACCGGAATAAAAAGTTAGAATTAAAGAATTGCTTCTAACTACTTTTAGACTTTATTACCAGCGGGCTGGTGTGTTCGAGATCACCTTGGTTCCTGTCACTAAACCCGAGCCTGGTTAAGCTTAACGCGGCTGTGCCTGCTGACTGCTTTGGATGATCCCAAGCGGGACATACGCCGACACAGTGTGTGCTTTACAGTCTCAACAGGCCGCTGTCGGTCTGCTAGTTGTCACCAGGAAGCCTGTCTGGACTATGCTACACCTCTGATAATTATGGCCACTCGTGACGTCACATGAGGACAAGTTTAACGGCCTAACTTTAATGTAGTTAACTGATAATGCGACTATTAGAGACTGCAGGCTGGTGGAGTGAACGTGAATAGTATTTTCTTTATATCTGCTTTAACCAGAATTCTGCAATTAAATCCAAAGACAGCCACAAAAAGTAATTCTTCACTGCTTTGTCTCAAACAGCTGTTTCACAGTAGACATTACAGGTGGAAACAGCAATCTTGGCAAAAGTGAAAGCAAGCTCAAACTACCTCAGAAAGAAACCACACTTCATGTTCTTTGATTAAATCAGTGTATCTTTGTCCAGTAAGAAATGATGACATAAGTTGGTTGGCAGTTTTTAAAAACTTCAATGTGTTTTGTACTGTTTACATTGCTTTACTACTGATTGTAAAGGTTTTGTATTATGGCAGGAAAAAGCCCCCCCCCGCCCCCCACCTTGAATATAAATATGAGTAAATAGTCTATTAGTTATCTGCTTGCTCTTCCAGATGTCATTGATGATCACATCCTCGAAGAAGGAGCGGTTGTCTTTAGAGGGTAAGTCTCAACGTTGTCAAAGGAGTTTGCAAAGAAAAAGCGTCTGGACTTTTTTTCTTTGCAAACTCCTTTGACTACGATGACCTGGATGACTGAGAACCTTCACAGACAAGTCTCAACGTTGCTGTACGGTCATACCCATGTGTTTGACCGTAAAAAGTCGCTACATTTTAAACTGAGAATGGATACAGAAAGTTGATTCTGTTCATCTAGATGTAGTGTTTTCAGTGGGAGAAACATTTCATCACTTTTCCAAGTAGGGCTGTGCGATATGAACAAAATCTCATATCCCGATATAAGACATTTATCGTCCCGACAACGATATATATCACAAAAAGTTTACATTTTCTGTAAATTCTGTGAATCTCGGGCAACTTGACTTGCATGAAGTGTTTTCAGCTGAGCGTCGAGTCGAGTGTTAAATAAGTTGAAATGGCCGCAGCTTTCTTTGTTAGTAGTTATTACAGGGTGTGCTGCGGGAAAAAGCCTGTTCTGAGGTTTATTTTTTTACCACCTGACAGCTCTTTTTAGCTTCTCGTCTGTAAACACTCTACATACTATTTCACGTGATTCAGTTTATTTTGAAAAATCTCAAAAGGATCTTCAGCTTTATTGTGAAAGGTTTATGTGGAAAATAAACAAGCGGACGGCGGAGCCACGCAATGCTTTTACCGTCGTTGTTGCTAACAATAACGCGTAAAAACAGTCGCTTGTCTGTCCGTAGTGTGGTTATATTAAATATAACAGAAAGATAGAAGTTTAAGAAATTCTACAGTTGCCATCAAAACAATGAAAAAATATTGCCGTAAACAGTTTATTTTGCGACACCACGAAACAAGTGATAGCATAGTATGAAACAATAGACGTTTTCATATCGTCAACCGATATATATCGTTATATCGAACAGCCCTACTTCCAAGTGAAATCTTCATTCTCAGCTGACTGCAGGTTTCCCCAACATGATAAACAGTGCATTTGAACTAGCACGACTGACTAACAGTGGGCCGCGAGGTCAGCTTCAGGATAGCTATTAATTAAACTGACATCTCCATTGATCAGTATCCATGAGTACTATTCAGAGGTAGAAGGGGAATAGCTGCAATCACAGAGCTGTAGATGGTGAAAGATGTACTCTTAAGTCTCCATCCATATACTCTATTGCAATTCAATTCAGTTTAATTCAATGTATTTATATAGTGCCAAATCACAACAACAGTTGCCTCGAGGTGCTTTATATTGTAAGGTAGAGACTCTACAATAATACAGAGAAAACCACCTGTGAGCTAGCGGTTTGGTGACAGCGGGAAGGTAAAATGCCCTTTTTAACAACAAAGAAACCTCTGGCAGAATAAGGCTCAGGGAGAGGCAGCCATCTACCAGTTGGGGGTGATGGGAGAGGAAGGCAGATCAAAGACACACTGTGGAAGAGTGCCAGAGATTGCTTATCCTTGTCAGGGTTGCGGGGGGGCGAGGGCTGGAGCCTATCCCAGCTACCATAAGGTGAGAGGCAGGGTACACACTGGACAGCTCGCCAGTCTGTCACAGGGCTAACACATATAGAGAGACAACCATTCACACTCACATTTACATCTATGGGCAATTTAGAATTACCAATTAACCCAACCCCACTAACTGCATGTCTTTGGACTGTGGGAGAAAGCCGGAGTACCTGGAGAGAACCCTTATAAACAAATCTTGTGTAAATAGAGGAAAACAGTTCTTCGTACTTTTTTAACATGCGCACTGAAGGACATATGCTGGTCAAAAATAACTTCAAGATTCCTTACGGTGTTATTAGAGCCCAGAATAAGCATTTGGTTACATACTGTATTTCTATGATTTTCAGGGTCGAGTACAATAGCTTCAGTTTTATCTGAATTTTGAAGCAGGAAATTAGAGGTCATCCAGGTCTTTATGTCTTTAAGACATTCCTGCAATAACTAATTGTTGTGTGTTATCTGGCTTCATGGATAGATAAAGGTGGGTGACATCTGCATAGCAGTGAAAATGTATGCTATGCCTTCTGATGATACAGCCTAAGGGAAGCATGTATAATGTAAACAGAACTGGTCCTAGCACTAAACCCTGTGGAACTCCATAATTAACCTTAGTGTGTGTAGAGGATTCTCCATTTACAAGAACATCTATTAGGTTGCAAGACAGCTAGGGACCCAGTGGGCGAGCAGTCATTCCTGTTATACTTCTTTGAAGTCCGTGCCTCTTTGCCTGCTCATATCAGCATTACCTTTTCAGGATGTGCACTGTACGTGTAAATAGACTGTAGAGTCCTGGGCTAACAATGTAGCAGAGGTTGTTTGGTCTGAACAAAAATCACAACACTGATCATAGGTAGGTTTTACATTGAGCTTGTAGTTTATTTTGCAGACAAAACTTTAAAAAAAAATTATAATGGTACTTTCGCTATATAAATCTGCATGTACAACCGGTCACAGCAGATGGTAAATGACAAATGAATTGGCTTTTCTTTTCCACCTGAGCACTCAGTGCTTCATACAAGCACTTTTTATAATGCTGATGTGCTTTCTAACAACAACTTGGGGTTAGGTGTCTTGCCCAAGGATATTTGCACGCAGAGTGTAACAGCCAGGGATTGAACCACCAACCATCTAATTAGTAAATGAACTGCTCTACTTCCTGAGATACAGTCCCCCTAATAGATAGCTGCCCCTCCCTGAGCCTGGTTCTGCTGGAGGGTTCTCCCTGTTAAAAGGGATTTTTTTTTTTTTTTTTTTTTTAATTTGCTTGCTCATAGGGTGTCTTCTGATTGTTGGGGTTTTCTGTTTTCTCTGTATTATTGCAGGGTCTTTCACCTACAATATAACGCGCCTTGAGGTGACCGCTCTTGTGATTTGGTGTTGTTTTAAGTTTACTGAGGAGAATCTTTGTATAATAAAATTGTGGGTGTTTTTTTTTTTTTTGTGTGTGTGTGTGTTGGTCTGCTACAGGTATGTGATTGCACATATAAACACAGAGGACCCTAGTCGACATGTGACTTCTGAGGATTTGGGAGGAAGGCCAGATGAACAACAGGATCCACAAATCAAAGAAGTGGTAGAACAGCTGCGCAAGATAGCGGACAGTTTAAATCGGAATGCTGAACTTCAGAGGTGAGCTGCATCAGCTGTTTCAGCAGATTCTTTGATTACCAATTAATTGATATGCCCTTTGCACATCATGCTGACACTACTATTGGCAGATTTACAATGCAAAACCTCACTTTCTTTTAATGTTTTCAAAGTTCAATGTGTTTAAATCAATTTTTAAATATTATGTAAATGCTTACATACTTTTGAATGTGACTGGTGACACTAAAATGCAGGATTTCATCACCCATCTCTCCTAATATCCCGGTGCGATATCGTAACTCATGTTAGTTGAAGTTCACTCAATACTTCCAGTTGTAGCGATGAAAATCTGACCACAGGGATGGGAAAAATACAAACTGGAATGTGTAATTTCTTGAGCTTTGACCATGGCTCTTTCCATGATGCTATCTCGTAGCACAGTGGTACTGACTGGAGAATTGGCTCCACCTACTGCTACTCTCTAGCAGTGGATTGAACTATTGAGTCACTTTCTTTAACCCCTCAGCTGTAAAAGGCTGATGTGGCATTGTGGTCACCATGCTGGGTGAACGGACAGCATGGGTGCTCAAGTTTGTGAATGCGATAACTTGAGAATTTTGACATTAACCCTTTAAACCAGGGGTCCCCAATCCCAGTCCACGAGGGCCGGTGTCCCTGCAGGTTTTAGGTGTGTCCTTGATCCACCACAGCTGATTTAAATGGATAAATTACCTCCTCAACATGTCTTGAAGTTCTCCAGAGGCCTGGTAATGAACTAATCATGTGATTCAGGTGTGTTGACCCAGGGTGAGATCTAAAACCTGCAGGGACACCGGCCCTCGAGGACTGGGATTGGGGACCCCTGCTTTAAACCCTAACCCGTCACCGGTGATGGTTAGCATTTTTAGCAAGGGTAGGCAACTCCAGGCCTCGAGGGCCGGTATCCTGCAGGTTTTAGATCTCACCCTGGGTCAACACACCTGAATCACATGATTAGTTCATTACCAGGCCTCTGGAGAACTTCAAGACATGTTGAGGAGGTAATTTATCCATTTAAATCAGCTGTGTTAGATCAAGGATACATCTAAAACCTGCAGGACACTGGCCCTTGAGGCCTGGAGTTGCCTACCCCTGGTTTAAAGGGTAAATTAGGTCAGGGTTTAAAGGGTTAATCTAATGGGTGCAGCTACTAAATGGGCGTTTATCAATATGCGTACTTGTGCGTACTTGCGTTCTCGTGTACTCGTGATACGTCATCAGTCGGAGACCAAGTACTGTTCCAATTGGCACGCATCAAGCCGAGAACGCGAAAAAGTCCCGGATGTGTTCTCGATCCGCCCGCTTTATCGAGCATGCATCGGTGTGGACTTGGGACAGCTATATATCCCAGAATGCATTTCGTCCAAAACTCAACAGCGGACTCCCGGCACATCGTTTTCAACCCCCCCCCGCTCGCGGACTTCTCACTACTCAGGTTAAAGAAACTCCAGCAGCTGTCTATAGTATTGAGTGTCCACTAGAATAGAAATAAAAGTGTTCTAACATCTCACCTGCTTTTTTTTTATTAAGGTATGTACACGTATGTACATGTACACTATTTTTTATTAATAGAGGTTTCACTACTGAGGTTAAAAATGATATATAAGTCACTTAGATCACTTCTAAATGTTAATGTTTGGTTTATTTCAGTGTTTTATTTGTTCCTGAGTAAACCGGTTTGGCTGTGATTACAGTTAAGCTTCATAACATGTTACTCACAGTTAAATTAGGAGGGGACGGCAGTAAAAACTCCGGACCTGTGACATCATCACGTACGCAGGTGTTCCAATTGTACATATCGCGAGTCCGTGCTCGCGTTCTCGGCGGGTACGTACTCACCGAGAACGCGAGTACGTACTCGCGTACTTGGGCATTGATAAACGGCCAAAATCTCGGTCAAGTTCGGATCTCAGTGACTTCGACCTTGGGGTCAGAGGTCATGTCTTCTGAAAATCTTGTGAACACATTAAAGAGAAAGATGTCATCTGAGGTTTTCAAAATGATACCAGGAGGCTGAGGGGTAGCACTGGTGGCCAGCAATGTTTTTTAAAGTTTTTGTGGAAATTCAGATTGTTTGTGTGGCATTTGAATGACAAGTCGGTATACAATAAAACTGCTGAGCAAGCATATCTTAACTATGAACAGTACTTGCAAGAAAAACTTGGGTCAGTAAATCTGTTTAGTCAAATGAAATCATTCTCATATTTGAATGTGTCCATGTCCTCCCATCAGGCTGATAAACCAGGTTCAGGGGAACTGTGCTCAAGACGTCTTCATGACTGTTGCAAGAAACATCTTTGCTGATGGTATCAACTGGGGTCGAATAGTGGCTCTCTTCCATCTGGCCTGTAAACTTATACACAAGGTAAACCATCTGCTACAGCTATTATTCTGTGCTCCCTGCCTGTCAGAATCTTTCTCTTCATGCTGGATATAGGAAAGGAATTTCCCAGTGTGTCTTTTTCTCACACCCACCAAACGTACAAACATAATGGCTGTGAGAAAAAGCCAAAAAAAAAGGACCGCAATTGCTGTGGCACCAACTTGTTGCAGCCAGTGGGCTTAACAGCTTTTCTGGTGGAATCTCTGCACTGTGAGTAATGTTACCTCACTGAGGTTCCAGTATGTTCAGCAACGTGTTCAAAATTCCTCACATTAATTAAAAGGCAGTAAAGTGCAGAAATACAGACTTACAGTAAGTGTGCATAAAGGGCTAACAATGCCTGCAGGAGGGTCTCATTCACATTTGACAGCAGGGTACCTACAACTTATGTTAATTGCTTTGTTCCATATCCGTTTCTCCTTTAAAGGCTATTACCGCCAATCACTTAGAGAACATCCAAATGATCATCAGCTGGGTCCTCCAGGTTATCAGAGAGCAGGTCTACAGCTGGCTTGTGGCGCAAGGGGGCTGGGTAAGTGATTAAACGTTCATAAAACTCATTACGGTCTCCTGTTTGGATGCCTCAGGTACATCCACGGCTCCTAATATTGATCTCTTGATCTTGCAGGAGGGGGTGATCCGTGGTTTTTCTCGATGGAGGACAGCAGCCATGGTAGCATCAGTAGTATTGGTGGTAGCCTTCGTTTACTACCGGAAAGTACGATAAAAACATCGGACCTCACAACCAAGACTGCAGTGCCTTCATCTGGATACATTCAGCTTGTTAGGAAATGTGTCGCAGTCACTCCTCAGCCTCCATCTCATTAATAAGAGGAGGTAAAGTACTGTACTTAAAGGGATGGATCTTTTCTTGTCTCAGGTTTCAAAGAACAAAAGCGCTTTTGCGCTTAGCATCTCAGCCTTTCTTCACTAGCAGGTAATCAGTGCCTCCCATGGATTTCTGAGCTGCTGTATCTAACACTGGAGGCTCTCAGCTGTCAGCAGATGCTGCTGTTGGACTGGATCTTACCTGAACCACACCTGAGGCTCGAGTCAGTTCAGACTGGGTCTCATGTCTGTGCAAATTTTAGATTCACTGTGGAGGACACACAGAGACCCGAGGGAGTTTACAACAACATAATTATCTTAATTAAGCCAACTGAATGTGCCATATTTTCACCGTAGCTTGTGCCTGAAATTTGAATTATGTTGTATTCTGTCTCAATGACAGTCTTGTTGTCTCTTTAAAGTCTTTTTATATACTTGTTTAGGTTTCTCGTATCAAAGGACTTAAAATCACACTGTAAAAAAAATGTTGCAAATGTTCCTTATGGATTTTAAAAAATGGACAAGAATCCTCAAAATGATCACACGTCATGTAGAGTTTTTCTGAAAGAGTTCTTCACTGAACTGTTTCAACAAAATTTGAAATTACAGAGGGAAAAATGTGCTGGTTAAATGAGCTTTTATCAAGAAAACAATGTTTAAAAAAATACAGTGCAATGGTTTGGAATAAATGTAAAACCTATTTAATTAAAACAGTAAAAAGATATCATAAATATTCAGTGTTTGTTTGGTTCTTTTTCATATGCAAATTTAAATAAAAAAAGAAGGGCAACAAAAGACCTGAAATGTTGTTTACAAACGTTGGGGGGAAAAAAAATGCAGAAATGCTGCTGTCTCCTCTGGGCCTGAATTCACTAATAATGAAAAACCATTCTCTAGTTTGACCAAAGAAAAAGTGAAATTCTGCCTTGGCAAACACAGATGTTACATCCTCCAGGGCAAAAAGAGGAGGCGAGACTAGCTTGTATATCATCTCTGTCATGAGTATTTTACACACCTGTACAGCACCATTAATGATGAAAAATATACAGGCACTGGTCAATTTAATAGGAACACCTGTTCAACTGAGAGTTAACGCAGCTAATTATGTGGTAGCAACTCCATACATTTAACCATGTAGACATGGCCAAGATGACTTGCTTAAGTTCAAAATGAGCATCACAATGGGAAAGAAAGTAACCAGGTGCATTCTGTATCAGGGAATTTATTTTCTAGACTTCCTGAAGTTTTTTTTTTTCCAGACTGTTGTTTAAAAAAAATAAATAAAGACAGCATTTTTTGAAATGCATTGCCAGCATTAAATCCAAAATTAACAATTACTAATGACTTGGTCGCTGTCTCCAAAAGTTGATTCTGTTCATCTGGACGTAGTGTTTTGTGGGAGAAATGTTTCGTCACTCATCCAAGTGACTTCTTCAGTCTCAGCTGACTGCAGGTTTCCCCAAATCTTATAAACAGTACATTTGCATAATGACTGAAACCAGCCCACTGAAGGAACAATGGGCTGGGAGGCCAGTTCCTTAATCATAATTATGCAAATTCTCATTGGTCTCTGTGTGTGTTCCGTCATGTCTTGTTCATTCAATCCACTTAACAATTGGCAGGTCTATTTGAAAGTAAATAGGAAGAGGTTATCTTAAGTTTGGGGTCTGCAAATCTCATAAATCCATATTTAATTCACAACAGAACATAGAAAATGTCATATGTTTAAAGTGAGAACCATTTAAAGAAAAATATGAGCTCATTTTGAATTTGATGGCAGCAACATCTCTCAAAAGATTTGGAACATGGATAAGTTTCCCACTGTGTAGCATCCTGTTCTTTAATATCCATAGGTAATCGTCTGGGAACTGAGGAGAGGATTGTTGTCCCATTGTTGTCTGATGGAGGGTTCGATTTTGGTGATGCTCCAGATGTTCTCAGCTGGTGAAAGGTCTAGAGTCTATACTGCAGGCAGGCCAGTTCAGCACCCG
Organism: Oreochromis aureus; assembly: GCF_013358895.1. Lineage (NCBI taxonomy): Eukaryota > Metazoa > Chordata > Actinopteri > Cichliformes > Cichlidae > Oreochromis > Oreochromis aureus. The sequence continues at coordinate 6,530,297 of NC_052942.1, read as the reverse complement.
AACTCTTCTGCTAAACACACATGCTGCTGGAATAGATGCAGATTATTATTATCAGCTCCAGATGAGAAGAAAATCTACATTTTCCAACATCTTTGGGATAGTTCCAAAAAAAAAAGACTGTACATGATGACCTCCAGCAATGAAAGAAGGCATTTTTAATGAAAGATAATTTAGCCTCCCGAGAGATTGCAGATGCAAATTAGTTGTAAGCAATGTCTGGTAATGGCAACATTTCTGTTAATATTTACATTGTCCTTTCCTGGAGAAAATGACTCAAAATTCAAAAGATGACCTGGGACCTGGTCTGGTCCAGGGTTTCGTGACTAGGACAAAACATGCTTCTTCTAAGCTTAAAATAAAAATGAATTAACTGCTCCAATTACACTAGACTTTGTCTTTCTCCTAAACTTTTAAAAGTCCTCCATTTCGAACATTTTCTTTTTAAACCTTTGGCAACGTTTGAAGGGAAAATCTTTGAAAACATAATATAAGAATTGTCTCAGAATTTTGTCACTAGGTATAAGTCATTGTACCATAAAACTTTGTGAATATGGGGCAAGATCTTTAAAAATAGGCTCCTAAGTTCAATACAAGGACCGAAGCTGTGGACAGAAAGGGAATATTTGGCAACTGGAAACACTGCGAACAGTTTTCAGCATGTACACGGATTTAAGTTGGTAATTCGTGATGTGCTAATAGCCCAGTGTCTGTACAAGAATGGATAGGAGCAATGACAACAGTTTTTCTGAAGGTTTCACAAAAAACTGAAATAACAAACCTCTGCAGCTGGTTTCTTAATATTCTACCTAATTTGAAATGGCTACCCCCTGTGAAAAGGGGCAGCAAAACACTGTAACTGAAGTAGATAAAGTTTTTTGTTGTAAATAGCAAAAGTTGTACAGTACCACTTTTAATTAGGGCATTTGAAATCCAAAGTGTCTGGGACACTTACTGGGAGTTCATTGTAAAGCAAACAAACTGTAGCTGGTAATGTAGAAAGGCTTCTTAGCAGTGGTAGATGACTTACCTCATCAAGCGTTTATTTATACCATTTCTTATCTTTGAACTATTTAGTTTTACAAAAGAAAAAAATCCATTTAGTAAACATTTTACTACTAATTTGAACTGTCAGGGGTTTCAAACTGAAATGAGCTGTGGGCCACTGCTGGGACTGTCATCTCATTGGATGGCCACTTTAGTGTTCAGGCAGTACATAAAACCCCAAACAAATAAGAAAAGACCCACAAATACAGGGTGGGCCATTTATATGGATACACCGTAATAAAATGGGAACGGTTGGTGATATTAAAGTCCTGTTTGTGGCACATTAGTATATGTGAGGGGGCAAACTCCTCAAGATGGGTGGTGACCACGGTGGCCATTTAGAAGTCGGCCATCTTGGATACAACTTTTGTTTTTTCAATAGGAAGAGGGCCATGTGACACATCAAACTTATTGGTAATGTCACAAGAAAAACAATGGTGTGCTTGGTTTCAACGTAACTTTATTCTTTCATGAGTTATTTACAAGTTTCTCTTTGTTCACAGCCATTGACATGTCGAAGAGGTTAACATGTGAGGAGCGGATCGAAATTGTGTTGATATCTGGTGAACGCAGTAACCGGGTCATTGCAGCAGATTTCTTTTTTTTTTTTTTTTTTTTTAACCTGTCCCGTTTGGTTCTTTTGCCATCAGAATTATTGTCTAAAGGCGAAGAAAGATGCCCAACGGTTATTTTACAAATGGACCATCCCAGCCTTGCCGTAATGGTCCATTTGATTCAACTTTTATTGTTTATTTTATTTTCACTTGCTGAATACGGGACAGACTTGACTGGAGGAGAGAACGTGGAGAAAGAAAGAGGAAAGAAAAAACCTGAGAAGAGGGACGGGAAAAAGGGCAAAAACAAAAACCAACAGAATAAGCAGACAAAAATACATATATCGATCACCTGGATCACCTGTTGAGAAAGAAAGAAGAAAGCAAGCAGAAGAAAACGAGAGTAATAAACAAGATCACAATGATATATGGGAATATGACAGTAAATACTAAATATTAAACATTATTGTGCAGCACGTGAGATCGACAGCGCACAGTGTGCTTTGAGGTAGGAGCCAAAAAGGGTGTAGTTTTTGTGTGTGATCACCCGTGTGTACACCTGTGAGCATGAGCGCGCTTGTTTTTAAAAAGGTTCCTTCATGTAATGATCTGCTAGAGGGTGTGGGGGCCACTGCCCCGACCTCCAGGGCATGAAGCAGGTATGGAGGAGATCAAGACTCCAGACATCCAGAGGCCCCCAGAACACAAGAGACCAAGGAAGACCAACAGAGGGCAGCCGCGCCACTATCCCAGAAAGAGCTGAGGAGAGTCCCAGATGAGGGGTCACTCAGCAGCCGCGGAGCAGAAGCCAGGGGGTTGCAGTGGCGTGCCCGTGAGCTCCGCCGGCAGCCAGCTGTGCCTGAGTGGCCGAGCCCGGGCCGTGAGGCCGAGGCACCCCATCCCCAAAGTGGCCCGAGCGAGCCCAGGCCCCAATAAGCAGCCGCCAGGAGTGAGCGGTGGGTACCTGGGCGCCCACCCCGGAGACAGAGAACCACCAACGCACCGATGTCTGAGGGCGTCCGCCACTGGCAGGGGAGTGGTGGGGAGATGGGCCTCAAACCTTGGAGGGCCTGAGATGTCCCCAGAGAGGTGGCGTCTGATACCCAACCTGACATATAGACACAGACAAACAGGCACACACAGATACAAACATCTATTCCCACCCTCATGCTCTCATATACAATTGCTCAACACTCACCCAACGTGGAGACAGACAGACATAGAGACGCTGTACACACAATCACACTCCCCAAGCGTGCTCTAAGCCCCGAGTCTAGGTACCCTTGCCCTGGAGGGGAAACTGCACCCAGACTCAGGTGGTGTAACCCTTTTCCCTGCGGTGGGGAGAAGCAGACCGCCCGACTCCGCAGCAGCAGCAGGAGGCCCCATACACCAGACCCCAGTCGGACGGCCAACTCCTCCTCCTAGCCCCCTGCTCCAGCAGGCCGCAGAGAAGCAGGGGTGTGGGAAGACTCCAAACCTCCCTCCACCCGCTCATATGTACTGTTGATGTATGTGTGTTCTAAGGTGCATTTAAAACCCAGGAGGGCATGGAGCCACCTGCCAGAGCAGCAGGTAAGCGTATAGCCCCTCCTGCTAGCCCTCAATGTCTACATGTATTTAAAATTGAGAGGTGGGCAACGACGCCAGGGGTGAGGTGTACACCCTGATGGTAGTTTGGAATCCGTGTAGCGTGTCCACCTCAAGATCCTATATGTATGTGTAATGTAATGAGAGTGAGTAATGTGAATGTCTAAGGTGTGGGATAAAATTGAGGCAGAGGCAGCCAGAAGGGGACAGAGGGGGATGTCTCCCCTGCACCCTGGTGACACACCCCACCCCAAGGCCCTGCATGTGTGGGTGATTGTGGTGGAGCGGGAAGAGGGAGGCCGCTGGAGATGGGGAGGGAAGGAAGGAGGGGCAGTGACCCCTCCTGGGGCCAGCTCCCCGCTGACCCCAGTAGGCACCCCTATACTCTGCAACCCGCCAGGAAAGGGGGCCCAGGCCCATCCGGACTGGGGCCTAGTTCAGCAGCGCCGCCTAGCCCCACAGAGCCCGGGACAATTCACCTGACCCCACCACAGAGAAAACTGCACCCACCCCATCATCCACTCATCTTCCAGACTACACAAGACAATAGACGCCCAGGCTGAGATCTTCCTCCACCTCTCCTGTATCTCCCCTTCTGCAGAGAGAGTTCCTGAAGAGAGGAAAGCTCCTGCAAGATGTGACAACCTCCCCACCAGTTGAAGAGCCCCCAGGTGGCTCGATGCACCGGGCGGCACCCTGCGCCAGGGCCGGGCCCCCATACACCCACCCGCCCACAACCTCGGCAACACACCAACCAGGACCCAAGCCCCTGAGGCCCGGCCAGGGCCCCAGCCCAGAGACGGAGCGCCCCCAGAACCTCACGCCCATCCCGGACCCACCCAGGGGCAGCCAGGCTACCAGGTCAGTAACCCACATCCGTCAGCACAGACCTCCCTAGCCCCGCTGCACGCAGCCACGAGGAAACCGTCACCTAAGAGCCTACAGAGCCCCTAATTGGCCATGACCGCTACCGGGTTGAGCCCCCAAGGAAGATGCTCCTGGGAACCCCCGACGCCCTAAGCCTGTCCCTACCCCACACCAATCACAACAGTGAAGGTGGGACCAAACTATGGCCCCCCACCCCCACTAGGTGATGGAGCTGATCAAAGGAGCCCAGAACAATTGATCTGATGTGGTGGCAGAGGCTGTATCAAGACTAATGTAATCTAATAGATAATTTCTATATTGGTTAGAATTAAGATTATTTTTATTTTTCCAGTTCATGAGGACTGTTTTCTTGGCTATGCATAGGGCAGTGAAAACCATATGGGCTATATTCTTTTCCGTAGTGACATTATCTAAGCTGCCCAACAAACACACTAAAGGAGAAGTTGGAATGTTACATTTCAGACACTTTGATAAGTCTTCACATATCTCGCGCCAAAACTTCTGAACTGGTGGACAGAACCAAAGAGCGTGGATATAATTGTCCGGTGAATTGGTTTGGCAGTGTGAGCAGTTGTTGGTAGACGTAAAGCCCATCTTGAACATCCGATGACCTGTATAGTGCACTCTATGTAGTATTTTGTATTGAATTAATTGAAGACTGGGATTTCTAATTAAATGAAAGGTTTTTAAGCAAATCTGAGACCAGAAGTTTTGGTCTAAGTTAACTGATAAATCCGCTTCCCATTTTGCAATAGGAAGTGATATTGATTCATCTGTTTTAGAAAGCATTCTGTATATTTTGGATAGTAATTTGGGGGTTTTAAGAGTAAGAAATTGAACCACACTTGGTGGTGTTTGTAGTTCAACTTGACCCGGTTTAAATCTCTTTTTTACTATGGATTTAATTTGTTGATATTCTAAAAATCTTTTCTTGTTGATCTCATATTGTGTAACTAGTCTGTCAAAAGGAATAAATTCTGTTCCTTCTAGTATATGTTCTAAATATTTGATTCCTTTACTATTCCAATCTGAAAAGTTTATCATATTATTGTTTTGTAATATGTCAGGGTTGTTCCAGATAGGTGTACGTTTGCATGGGATTAATGGAGACTCTGTCAACTTCAGAAACTCCCACCACGCTGTCAGAGAGGAGCTGATGTTGACGCTTTTGAAGCATTCATGTCGTTGGATGTTTGAGCTGATAAACGGTAGATCTGAAATCTCTAGATTATTGTAAAGTGCTTGTTCTACATCTAGCCAAGGTTCATCTAAGAGGGTATGTTTTGCCATCCTGAGATAAACTGAAGCCTGTTGGCCAAGAAGTAGTGCTGAAAGTTAGGTAGTTCTAATCCTCCTTTATCCTTGGTCTTTTGTAGTGTTTTTAAGCTTATACGTTGGGCTTATTTTTCCAAAGGAATTTGGACATATATGAATCTAGAGATCTGAACCAATCTTTTGGCGGTTTAGTTGGGATCATTGAGAATAAATAATTTATTTTTGGTAATACCATCATTTTTATAGCGGCAACCCTTCCCATGAGTGATATGGGTAGACATTTCCACCTAGCCAGATCACCTTCTACTTTCTTTAAAAGTGGGATATGGTTTAATTTAGTTAGATCTGCAAGCTTGGGAGAAACATTAATACCTAAATATTTTATATTTCCGATTGCAGTGGAGTAGAAGAGGAATTATGGAAGGAGCAATTAATCGGAAGGACTGTAGATTTTGACCAGTTAATTGAGTAATCTGATATTCTTGCAAAAGAGTTTATCAGTTCAATCACCCCAGAGATATTGGTTTGTGAATTTTGGAGAAAGAGTAACACATCATCCGCATAAAGGCTGATTTTATGTTCCACGTTCTTGCATTTTATGCCCTTAATTACTGAATTCTGTCTAATTGCTGCTGCTAGTGGTTCGATAAAATTGCAACCAGTGAAGGGAGAGTGGGCATCCCTGCCTGGTGCCCCTCAGGAGACAGAAGCTGGAGGATGTCTGGTCATTTGTTCTGACACAAGCTGTTGGGGAATTATATAATATTTTTAACCAGTTGATGAAAGAAGATCCAAAACCAAATTTGTGTAAAGTTGCAAATAGAAATTTCCAGTTAACTCTGTCAAACGCTTTTTCTGCATCTAGAGAAAATATTGTAGTTTCAAGGTTTTTACTGTATGAGTAGTCTATCAAATTAAGTAATCTACGTGTATTTGTTGATGAGTGCCTACCTTTATGAAACCAGTTTGGTCAGGATGAATTAAGAGGGGGTTATTTTTCTAGTCTCTTTGAGAGAGCTTTGCAGATTATTTTAAGGTCTACATTTATAAGGGATATTGGACAATAGCTTGAGGGATATACAGGGTCTTTGCCTGGTTTTAGCAGGAGATTAATGTTTGCAGAATTCATATTTGATGGAAGTCTGCCATTTTCTTTGATTTCCAACAACGTTCTGTAAAAACTGGTGCTAGAATCGTCCAGAATTCTTTGTAGAATTCTGCAGGAAAGCCGTCTGGACCTGGAGCCTTATTATTGGGCATATTTATCAGGGCTTCCTGGAGTTCACCTGGCGTCAGTGGCGAATCCAGTGCCATTGCTTGAGTGTCTAATAATTTTGGGAGAGTTATGTTGTCTAAAAACTGATCAATTTCCTTTTTAGATGGGTTTATTTGTGGTGAATACAACGTTTTATAGAAATCCCTGAAAATGTTGTTTATTTGTTTCGGTTCATATATTGTGTTCCCAGATGAATCTTGAACAGCACATATAGTTGTTTTTTCTTTATTTATTTTTAGCTGGTTTGCTAGAAATTGACCGGATTTATTACTATGTTCATAATTTTGTAAGCGTAGTCTTTGTACTAAAAATTTTGTTTTTTATCAATTATCTCATTTAATTCTAGTTTTGTTTTATGTATTTTGTTCAATGTTTCCTGATCTTGGTGGGACGCGAGAGGCTTCTTCTAGTGATTTGATGGTTTTTCTAATTCCTGAATATTTTGTTTTTTTTTTTCTTTTATGTGATGAGAAAGAAATTATTTTACCTCTCATCACGGCTTTCCTGCTTCCCATAAAACAGAAGCTGATGTTCGGGAGTGTCATTAAAGTCTAAATATGAAGTCCACTCTTTTTTAAAATATTTAATAAAGTCTTCATCTTTAAGCAGTGATGTATTAAATCTCCAGTTTTTACTTGGCGTAGTATTATTCTTGTGCATTAGTGTTAAAGATACAGGAGCATGATCGCTGACAGCTATAGGGTGAATCTCAGTGTCTGAAATGTCACTCAGCAGTGAGCTGCTGACCAAAAAATAATCCAGACGAGAGTAGGAGTGATGAACATGTGAGAAAAAAGTATATTCCTTACTGTTGGGGTGAAGGGCGCCATGCATCGCAAAGACCAAAGTCGCTCATATACTGTTTGATTATATTTGTGGAATGCCAATTACGCTGAGTTCCTGCTGTATTGAGCCTATCCATTTCTTCATTTAGTCCAAGGTTGAGGTCGCCTCCAAGAACAAGTGTGCCATCTAAGTGTTCAGAGAGTGCACTGAAAAAACCGTGAAAGAATGAGGGATCATCAACATTTGGACCATATACACTTACAATACATAGCTTTTTATCAAGTATAGATAGTTTAATGATTAAGAATCTGCCCTCTGGATCTATAACTGTATCGAGTACTGTGAAATTAATATTTTTATGTATTAAAATTGCTACTCCCCTTTGTCTAGAATTATAACAAGCTGAGAACACATTAGGAAACTCAGGTGTTTTAAGTTCATTCGAACCTCTAAGAGGTCTGTGGGTCTCTTGTAAAGGACAACATCTGCCTGTAGTTTTTGAGTTGGTTAAATATTTTTAACCTCTTTTCTCTGGAGCCAGCTCCATTTACATTCCATGTAACGAATCTCAGTGCACCCATAGATGTCTGTGTATAACTAGGGGTGTATGCTGTGTGTGTCGCTTAGACAGGTGGAGAGAATACATCACTTGTTCATAAATAAAGAGAGGGAGAGAGAGAAAAAGTGTGTGGCGAGATGCTCCCTGAGTCTGACTATGTGTTTGCATATTTACTAAGATGAGTACGCTTGGCTTAAGTGTGTGTATCCTATACGACTGTGTGCGCTGTCTGACTGATGTAAATGTGCTGCCGTTGAGCGCATGACTGTGCGTGATCGTGCTGTGCGTATGTGTCGAAATAAAGGATGTTGTTTGTGGATGAGTGTGGAAGCAGGTGATCGAAGCAGTGAAAGAAAGAAAAAAGAAAGAAACCAAGGACAAGGGTGAGCAGCATAAAAACAAGAGGGGAAAAGGAGAGAAGAAAAAACAAGAAGAGAGAGAGAAAAAAAAAAAGAAAAACCGGAAACATTCTAATCAAACCATTGACGGAGAGTGACGGTGTTAATACTGCTATGATATCACACCTAAGATGCGATTTGATACTGGTAAGTTAAACAGATGTTAATGCAAGTTAGTGTGAGTGGATGGGGAAAGGGTGTAGCGGATTCTTATCTGGTGTGAAGTTAATACAGCCACGGAGTGATGTCGGGTCGCGGTGGAGCTGTCCGTCCCACGCACAGCCGGTCCCAGCGATGACAGCGCTGGAGCCCTTCTGGATGAAGCCGCGTCGGATTGGGAAGAGGACCCTGCGTCGTTCCAGGATCTCTTTGGGGAACTGGTCGTTCACGCTGAAGTCCGTTCCTTTTAATTCCCTGCCGCGGCTTTTCACATGTTCCTTTTGTTTGAAGTGGCCGAATTTGGCCACGATAGGACGTGGTCTCCCGGCCGTAGCCCGAATGGGGCCGAGGCGATGCACCCTATCGAAGACGATGTTCTTCACCGTGTCCTCCGGCAGCTTCAGGTGGTTTTTGATGAAGCTTTTTACCGTGGCCTCCGCGTCCTCTCCACCGGCTTCTGGAATACCAGAAAATACCAGGTTATCACGCATGCTACGAGCTTGCAGATCAATAACTGTTTCTTTTATTTTTTTATTTTCTCTATTGAGCTGGGTAACATTTTCTGTGAGACATTTCACCGACTCCCTTAGCGTGGCATTTTCAGCAGCGAGCGTTTCCACCTGCTGCTGGCTGAACTCCAGGGATTCTCGCAAGCATTTAAATTCCCGGTGAAGAATCTCCACCAAGGACAGCCTTGCGTCGAAGCTGGATAATCGCTTGTCGATTGACTCCAGTATGTCGGCAATATCTTTACCGGCTGGCGATGTTGTGCCGGGGGAATCTGCCGGGCGAAGTCTTTTCGACGATGGCGTCTCAGATTTGGCCGGGGAAGATGCACACTGGGCCTTCTTCATCACGAGATCCTGAAAGCACTGATCAATGTAATCTTGGAGAGCCTCTAAACTCTCCCCGTTGTTCTCCAGGGTGTTGGAGATTATTAAGACAAATATTGTTAGTTATAAGACAATTGATAAGTGTATTTGGTAATACTGAAGCTTAAAGGAATTTGTACAAATCTAAACTACCATTCGCTTAATTTTCCGCCAAAATCTCCGGCGTCTGACGTCAGTTACAACATGAGTCGCTTACCTTGTCCGTCACTTCCGTCACTTAGGGTGTCTTGCAGATTTCAATGCAAGACACCCTACGAGACCACCCATCTCCCATGCTACAGTTAGCAAACTGCTTGCTAAGTTTCGTGAAACTGGTTCAGTATTGGATTTGCCAAAATGTGGACGCAAGAAAACTGTCACTAATGAAGAAACATCAGTGGCTGTCCTAGCTTCATTCAGCAAGAGCCCACAGCGTAGCACTCGCCGCATGTCACTGGAGAGTGGCATTAGTCGAACATCCCTTTGGCGGATATTAGCTACTCACAAATGGCACCCTTACAAACTCCAGCTACTGCAGCATCTCAACGAGGATGACCCAGATCGGCACACAGAATTTGCAGAATGGGCAAAACAAAAATTGGAACAGGACCCTCAGTTCACGCAGAAGATTTTGTTGAGTGATGAGGCAAACTTTTATGTGAATGGTGAAGTTAACAAACAAAACCACCGCTATTGGTCTGACACTAACCCACATTGGATGGATCCTCCAAGACTGTTGGAACAACAAAAGTGATGGTTTGGTGTGGTATATGGGTACAACGATAGTGGGTCCATTCTTCATCAATGGAAACCTCAAGGCCACTGGATATTTGAAATTGCTACATGATGATGTGTTTCCCTCTTTATGCACTGAAGCTGGCACGTTCCCTGAGTTTTTCCAGCAAGATGGTGCACCACCACATTATGGGTGCCAGGTCCGAGCATTCCTAGATGAACAGTTTCCTGGAAAGTGGATTGGTCGTCGTGGGCCAGTTGAATGGCCCCCAAGGGCTCCCGATCTGACCCCCTTAGACTTTTATCTTTGGGGTCATCTGAAGGCAATTGTCTATGGTGTGAAGATACGAGATGTGCAGCACCTGAAACTACGGATACTGGATGCCTGTGCTGGCATTTCTCCTGCGGTGTTGCTATCAGTGTGTGAAGAGTGGGAGAAGAGGGTTGCATTGACAATCCAACACAATGGGCAGCATTGAACACATTTTATAAGTGGTCAGAAACTTGTAAATAACTCATGAAAGAATAAAGTTACGTTGAAACCAAGCACACCATTGTTTTTCTTGTGACATTACCAATAAATTTGATGTGTCACATGGCCCTCTTCCTATTGAAAAAACAAAAGTTGTATCCAAGATGGCCGACTTCTAAATGGCCACCATGGTCACCACCCATCTTGAGGAGTTTGCCCCCCCACATCTACTAATGTGCCACAAACAGGACTTTAATATCACCAACCATTCCCATTTTATTACGGCGTATCCATATAAATGGCCCACCCTGTATATCAGAAAATTTTGTGCTTTGTTTTTTTTCCTTCAAATATTGTGTAACAAGACAAAACTGCAAATGTAAGTCCAAATCTTTTTTTCCTCACTCTTAAGTAACTGAAGCCTTTCATTGAACTACCAAATAAACACACTGGTCCTCTCTTTCTGTTCAGACACATGGCAGCACTTCTGCTATCATTCTGTTCGTATTTAACAAAATCAGAATGCAGACATAAGTGTACACTTTAGTTTTTGAGTCTCTCACTGAACTAACACAGCCAATCCCTCAGCATGTTTGTACTCTCTGCTCATATTGCCTTCATATTAAATCATTTTTGGCTTTTTAAAGAACTTACATTGCACTCAACAACAAACAAATCCTACCTAACAGCTGTCACTTGGTGTTCCCGCTCGCTTTGTGGTAGAGTATCACTTCCTGTTCTTGCTCGAACACAGTGGTGTTTCTGAGTAGCTTTTCTGCTTAGCAATTTAATTTAAATCTTTTGATACATCCCTTTTTCATAGTATAATCTTAACGTGCTTCATCTGAATCACCCTTTCTGTGTGCTCACTACCTAATTTATAGCCAAAGTATTCACTCACTGTCTCTTTACTGTTTCGCTAGCTTAGCTCGTAGCCGACTCGTTAGCACCATGGCTACTTCACCTGTCCCTCCTGCACTTTCCTGCTCATTGTGTCAGATGTTTAGCTACTCCTCGGCCTCCTTTAGCAGTAATGATACCTGTAACAAATGTAGCATATTTGCAGCTCTGGAGGCCAGGATTACTGAATTGGAGACTCGGCTTCGCACCCTTCATTCACCCGTAGCTAGCCAGGCCCCTGTAGCTGGTGCAGCCGAAGATAATGTAGGCCCCGCTAGCTGTTCCCCGGCAGACCCCAAGCAGCTGGGGAAAGAGGGCGGCTGGGTGATGGTGAGGAGGAAGCATAGTCCTAAACAGAAGCCCCAGGTACACCACCAACCTGTTCATGTGTCAAACGTTTTCCCCACTCGGCGACACACCCGCCGGGGTCAAACTCTGGTAATTGGTGATTCTGTTCTCAGACATGTGAAGCTAGAGACACCGGCAACCATAGTCAATTGTCTTCCAGGGGCCAGAGCAGGCGACATTGAAGGAAATTTAAAACTGCTGGCTAAGGGTAAACGTAAATACAGTAAGATCATAATTCACGTCGGCAGTAATGACACCCGGTTACGCCAATCGGAGGTCACTAAAATCAATATTGAATCGGTGTGTAAGTTTGCCAAAACAATGTCGGACTCTGTAGTTTTCTCTGGTCCCCTCCCCAATCAGACCAGGAGTGACATGTTTAGCCGCATGTTCTCCTTAAATTGCTGGCTGTCTGAGTGGTGTCCCAGAAACGATGTGGGCTTCATACATAATTGGCAAACCTTCTGGAGGAAACCTGGTCTTGTTAGGAGAGACTGCATCCATCCCACTTTGGATGGAGCAGCTCTCATTTCTAGAAATATGGACCAATTTATTAACCCCTCCAAAATATGACTATCCAGAGTTGGGACCAGGAAGCAGAGTTGCAGTCTTACACGCCTCTCTGCAGCTTCTCTCCTCCTGCTACCCCCCCAAAACCCATCTCCATTGAGACTGTGTCAGCTCCCAAAAAGACAAAAACAAACCAAAACCAGCAATAAATAACTTAAACATAAAAATCACAAAGAAAGAACAATACAGTATCCACATCTGAACCAAAGAGTAAAACAGTGAAATGTGGATTATTAAATATTAGGTCTCTCTCCTCCAAGTCTCTGTTAGTACATGACTTAATAATTGATCAACAAATCGATTTACTCTGCCTTACAGAAACCCGGTTGCAGCAGGATGAGTATGTTAGTTTAAATGAATCAACACCCCCGAGTCATTCTAACTACCAGAAATCTCGAAGCACAGGCCGAGGGGGCGGTGTGGCAGCAATTTTTCACACCAGCCTATTAATTAACGAAAGACCAAGACTGACTTTTAATTCATTTGAAAGCCTGATGCTTAGCCTTGTCCAACCCAGCTGTAAAACTCAGAAACCAGTCTTACTTGTTATCATCTATCATCCACCTGGGCCCTACACAGAGTTTCTCTCTGATTTCTCAGACTTTTTATCTGATTTAGTGCTCAGCTCAGATAAAATAATTATTGTGGGTGATTTTAACATCCATGTAGATGCTAAAATGACAGCCTCAACATCGCATTTAATCTGTTATTAGACTCAATTGGCTTCTCTCAAAATATAAAAGAACCCACCCACCACTTTAATCACACTCTAGATCTTGTTTTAACATATGGCATAGAAACTGAACATTTAACAGTCTTTCCTGAAAACCCTCTGCTGTCTGATCATTTCCTGATAACATTCACATTTACAATAATTGATTACACAGCAGTGGAGAGTAGACTTTATCAAAGTAGATGTCTTTCTGAAAGTGCTGTAACTAAGTTTAAGAATATAATCCACCCACTGTTATCATCTTCAATGCCCTGTACCAACATAGAGCAGAGCAGCTATCTGAACGCTACTCCAACAGAGGTCGATTATCTTGTTAATAATTTTACCTCCTCACTACGTACGACTCTGGATACTGTAGCTCCTGTGAAAACTAAGGCCTCAAGTCAGAAGTACCTGACTCCGTCGTAAAATTCTCAAACACGTAGCCTAAAGCAGATAACTCGTAAGCTGGAGAGGAAATGGCGTGTCACAAATTTAGAGGATCATCATTTAGCCTGGAGAAATAGTTTGCTGCTTTATAAGAAAGCCCTCCGCAAAGCCAGAACATCTTACTATTCGTCACTGATTGAAGAAAATAAGAACAACCCCAGGTTTCTCTTCAGCACTGTAGCCAGGCTGACAAAAAGTCAAAGCTCTACTGAGCCAACAATCCCTTTAACGTTAACTAGTAATGACTTCATGAACTTCTTCACAAATAAAATTTTTATCATTAGAGAAAAAATTACCAATAATCATCCCACAGATGTAATATTATCTATAGCTACTTTTAGTACCATTGATGTTAAGTTAGACTCTTTTTCTCCAATTGATCTTTCTGAGTTAACTTCAATAATTAATTCCTCCAAACCATCAACGTGTCTTTTAGACCCCATTCCTACAAAACTGCTCAAAGAAGTCCTGCCATTAATTAATTCTGCAATCTTAAATATGATCAACCTATCTCTAATAATCGGCTATGTACCACAGGCCTTCAAGGTGGCTGTAGTTAAACCTTTACTTAAAAAGCCATCTCTAGACCCAGCTGTCTTAGCTAATTATAGGCCAATCTCCAACCTTCCTTTCATATCGAAAATCCTTGAAAGAGTAGTTGTCAAACAGCTAACAGATCATCTGCAGAGGAATGGCTTATCTGAAGAGTTTCAGTCAGGTTTCAGAGCTCATCACAGCACAGAAACAGCTTTAGTGAAGGTTACAAACGATCTTCTTATGGCCTCTGACAGTGGACTCATCTCTGTGCTTGTCCTGCTAGACCTTAGTGCTGCGTTTGATACTGTTGATCATAATATCCTATTAGAGCGATTAGAACATGCTGTAGGTATTACAGGTACTGTGCTGCAGTGGTTTGTATCATATCTATCTAATAGACTCCAATTTGTTTAAGTAAATGGAGAGTCCTCTTCACACACTAAGGTCAATTATGGTGTTCCACAGGGTTCAGTGCTAGGACCAATTCTATTTACATTATACATGCTTCCCCTAGGCAGCATCATTAGAAGACAGCATAAATTTTCACTGCTATGCAGATGACACGCAGCTCTATCTATCCATGAAGCCAGGTAACACACACCAGTTAGTTAAAATGCAGGAATGTCTTAAAGACATAAAGAGCTGGATGGCCGCTAACTTTCTGCTTCTTAATTCAGATAAAACTGAGGTTATTGTACTCGGCCCTGAAAATCTTAGAAATATGGTATCTAACCAGATTCTTACTCTGGATGGCATTACCTTGGCCTCCAGTAATGCTGTGAGGAACCTTGGAGTCATTTTTGACCAGGACATGTCCTTCAACGCACATATTAAACAACTATGTAAGACTGCTTTCTTCCATTTGCGCAACATCTCTAAAATTAGAAATATCCTGTCTCAGAGTGACACTGAAAAACTAGTTCATGCATTTATTACTTCCAGGCTGGACTACTGTAATTCTTTATTATCAGGATGTCCTAAAAACTTGCTGAAAAGCCTTCAGCTGATCCAAAATGCTGCAGCAAGGGTACTGACAGGGACTAGAAAGAGAGAGCATATTTCTCCTGTTTTGGCTTCCCTTCATTGGCTTCCTGTTAAATCCAGAATTGAATTCAAAATCCTGCTCCTCACATACAAGGTCTTAAATAATCAGGCCCCATCTTATATTAATGACCTTGTAGTGCCATATCACCCTATTAGAGCACTTTGCTATCGCTCTGCAGGCCTACTTGCTGTCCCTAGAGTATTTAAAAGTAGAATGGGAGGGAGAGCCTTCAGTTTTCAGGCCCCTCTTCTGTGGAACCAGCTTCCAGTTTGGATTCGGGAGACAGACACTATCTCTACTTTCAAGATTAGGCTTAAAGATAAGATAAGATAAGATAAGATAAGATAAGACTTTATTGATCCCACGACGGGGAAATTTTTGCGTCACCTCAGCTCAGGTACAGATATCAGAAGGAAATACAAAAATACAAATAAGTACAATCAATGAAAAAAGTAAGATAATACACTATATACAATGGTAGCACACACAGTATAATACAGTATATACAATATACAAAACTTTCCTTTTTGCTAAAGCATATAGTTAGGGCTGGACCAGGTGACCCTGAATCCTCCCTTAGTTACGCTGCAATAGACGTAGGCTGCCGGGGATTCCCATGATCATTGAGTTTTTCCTTTCCAGTCACCTTTCTCACTCACTATGTGTTAATAGACCTCTCTGCATCGAATCATATCTGTTATTAATCTCTGTCTCTCTTCCACAGCATGTCTGTCATCCGGGGGTGGCTGTAGCTCAGGTGGCAGAGCAGGTCAGCCACTAATCAGAAGGTCGGTGGTTCGATCCCAGGCTGCCTCCTGGCTGCATGCCAAATATCCTTGGGCAAGATACTAACCCCATGTTTGCCTACTGGTGGTGGTCAGAGGGCCCGGTGGCGCCAGTGTCCGGCAGCCTCGCCTCTGTCAGTGCGCCCCAGGGCAGCTGTGGCTACAATGTAGCTTGCCATTGCCAGTGTGTGAATGACTGAATGTAGTGTAAAGTACTTTGGGGTCCTTAGGGACTGAGTAAAGCGCTATACAAATGCAGGCCATTTATTTACCATCCTGTTTTCCTTCTTTCACCCCAACCGGTCGCAGCAGAACGCCGCCCCTCCCTGATCCTGGTTCTGCCAGAGGTTTCTTCCTGTTAAAAGGGAGTTTTTCCTTCCCACTGTCGCCAAAGTGCTTGCTCATAGGGGGTCATATGATTGTTGGGTTTTTCTCTTTATTTATTATTGTGCTATCTACTGTACAATATAAAGCTTTTGTTGTGATTTGGCGCTATATAAATAAAATTGAATTGAATTGAATTGAATTAACAAAAAAAGTAACTTAACAAAAAAAGTAACTTCAAGGGCCAAATTGCTTTATATTTCTTCACGTCAATATGCGGGCTGCAAGTGGCCCCCGGGCCTCAAGTTTGAGACCCCTGATTTATGTCCATCACTGAACAATTATATGTTGTCTATTCAGTAAATGAACCCATTCATTTACTGAATAGACAACATATAATTGTCTGTTTTAATTATTTCATTAAACTTTTTATTTTTCTTCTTTATTGTTTTACGTTTGTAGTGTGTAGGTGACATGTGATTTGATTGCTGTCTGACTGATCTGGGACCTGTTATTTAGTACCATTCATTACATATATTTGTTGTTAAATTAATTGTTTATTTGACCCACCATGTTTGAAGGAGGCAAGGAACAGATGGATATGCATACAGGTTTTATTAGTGAGATGCCAGGCACACGGAGAAATAACTTTCACACAGCAGACCTCCAGTTAAGTACTGAGGGCACCTAGGTCATATGTTTCAAAGCAATGCTGACTTCAGGGTGTAAGCTTAATGTACAAAATATTTTATACCAATACATACATAAACAAAAGGCTTTGGCACATCATCAAGGTTATGTGGTTTTTTGTTTTTGTTTTTTCAAATTTACAGGGAGTGCAGAATTATTAGGCAAGTTGTATTTTTGAGGAATAATTTTATTATTGAACAACAACCATGTTCTCAATGAACCCAAAAAACTCATTAATATTAAAGCTGAATGTTTTTGGAAGTAGTTTTTAGTTTTAGCTATTTTAGGGGGATATCTGTGTGTGCAGGTGACTATTACTGTGCATAATTATTAGGCAACTTAACAAAAAACAAATATATACCCATTTCAATTATTTATTTTTTATAAAAATTGGTTTCACTGGTATACCAGTGAAACCAATATAACATCTCCACATTCACAAATATAAATTTCTGACATTCAAAAACAAAACAAAAACAAATCAGCGACCAATATAGCCACCTTTCTTTGCAAGGACACTCAAAAGCCTGCCATCCATGGATTCTGTCAGTGTTTTGATCTGTTCACCATCAACATTGCGTCCAGCAGCAACCACAGCCTCCCAGACACTGTTCAGAGAGGTGTACTGTTTTGCCTCCTTGTAAATCTCACATTTGATGATGGACCACAGGTTCTCAATGGGGTTCAGATCAGGTGAACAAGGAGGCCATGTCATTAGTTTTTTCTTCTTTTATACCCTTTCTTGCCAGCCACGCTGTGGAGTACTTGGACGCGTGTGATGGAGCATTGTCCTGCATGAAAATCATGTTTTTCTTGAAGGATGCAGACTTCTTCCTGTACCACTGCTTGAAGAAGGTGTCTTCCAGAAACTGGCAGTAGGACTGGGAGTTGAGCTTGACTCCATCCTCAACTTGAAAAGGCCCCACAAGCTCATCTTTGATGATACCAGCCCAAACTAGTACTCCACCTCCACCTTGCTGGCGCCTGAGTCGGACTGGAGCTCTCTGCCCTTTACCAATCCAGCCACGGGCCCATCCATCTGGCCCATCAAGACTCACTCTCATTTCATCAGTCCATAAAACCTTAGAAAAATCAGTCTTGAGATATTTCTTGGCCCAGTCTTGACGTTTCAGCTTGTGTGTCTTGTTCAGTGGTGGTCGTCTTTCAGCCTTTCTTACCTTGGCCATGTCTCTGAGTATTGCACACCTTGTGCTTTTGGGCACTCCAGTGATGTTGCAGCTCTGAAATATGGCCAAACTGGTGGCAAGTGGCATCTTGGCAGCTGCACGCGTGACTTTTCTCAGTTCATGGGCAGTTATTTTGCGCATTGGTTTTTCCACACGCTTCTTGCGACCCTGTTGACTATTTTGAATGAAACGCTTGATTGTTCGATGATCACGCTTCAGAAGCTTTGCAATTTTAAGACTGCTGCATCCCTCTGCAAGATATCTCACTATTTTTGACTTTTCTGAGCCTGTCAAGTCATTCTTTTGACCCATTTTGCCAAAGGAAAGGAAGTTGCCTAATAATTATGCACACCTGATATAGGGTGTTGATGTCATTAGACCACACCCCTTCTCATTACAGAGATGCACATCACCTAATATGCTTAATTGGTAGTAGGCTTTCGAGCCTATACAGCTTGGAGTAAGACAACATGCATGAAGAGGATGATGTGGACAAAATACTCATTTGCCTAATAATTCTGCACTCCCTGTATATCCTCCCGAAACCAGCCTATTCATTTATGTCCTCTGTGATGGACATTTGACTTAAGTCCTGATGTGCTAAATAGAGGACATCCTGGGCTTTCCATCAATATCTCATGTGTTTGGTTAGCCCCTTTTTGCTCCTCCAGAGGAAGGAAATCACAAAAAAGTTGAACCGGAATATTCATTTTTCCTCGGTTCTCAGGAGGATATAGACATTGTGTCCTGGCACTATGCTGACTGACAGTCTGTTGCAGCAGCTCTCGTTATTGATTTATTTTAATTTTAACTTTATCAAATGAAAATGTTTATTTTTCTTCTTCATTGTGATTTATGCAAAAGAGAAATGGCAACTTTTTGTCTTGGAAGTCTCACGAAGCCCGGTAAAACTTTTCCTGCACATTACCCTCTTGGCAAGACAGAACCTTGACCAGCGGATGGCGCTGACAGTCCTGCTGCCCAGAACAAGGCCTGTAATTTGAGATGGCCTGCTTGAAGCTGATGCTCCGGCGCGTGTGTCAAAAAAACCCAACACACTGCTTCAGAGGCACTGTGTTGAGGCTTCATTAGTTTGGCCAGAGCTACGTGATCAATGAAGCTTCATTTAGTGTCCAAGTACACTCCAGGAGTACTTGGACACGAACAATATTGCTGAGAAATTTCAATCTGCCTTTAAGCCATTGCATAGCACTGAAACAGCGTTGGTTAGGGTTCTTAATGATATTCTTGTAGTCACTGATACTGGACGCTCTATGGTCCTAGTTTTACTGGACCTCTCTTCGGCCTTTGATATGGTGGACCATAACATTTTTGTCATGGTCCTGGGTCCTTTTGACCCAGCGTTTTGTGTTTTCTATTATTGTACTTTTGGTTCTGTTCTTTCTCGGTTAGTGTTCATTCTTTTCTACCCGTGTATCCCTGTGTTTAGTCTGTGTCATTACGTGTATGTGTTTCCTGTTTTACTTTGAAGGTCTGCGTCTGATGTGAGTGTTTTCAGTTTGCCTCCTTTGTCTCGTCAGGTTAATCTTTCCCAGCTGTGTCCCCCACCTGTGTGTAATCTCCCTGTGTTCTCTGAGTGTATTTCAGTCGTGTCTTTTGTCTTAGTGATTGCTGGTTCGTCTGCGTTGTTGCCCCTCGGTCTCCCTGCGTCTCTCCCTGTGTATTTCCCCGGACCTCCCCGCATCTGCGTTCTGGTTTGTTTTGTTAGTATGACCCAGTTTAGGTTTTAGTTTCTTTTTCCCAGTACCTTTGTCGTTCGTTGTTCTTTCTTCAATAAATACTCACCTGCACCTGAGCTGCTGTTTTGGTCCTAAAATAATTCCACACGGCTTGCACCCGCGAACCGTGACAGCACGAACCAGCCAACATGGACCCAGCAGCAGTAAATCCGTCGGAGGAGCTCCGGGACGACATCATTTATAATGTGGAGAATCTTCTCGGCCTGTGGCTGGAACACCCCCCGGAAGAGCTTCGCCGCGTAGTGGAAAGCCGGCTACAACGGCTCTTTTCCGGCCTGCCATGGCTACTGGAGTCTCTTTCCCCGACCATGCAGGCTTTTCTTCACCTCACACCACACCTTCTCTCCGCCACTCCTGCCCCGCTGCCCGACTCGCCGGATGTGTTCTTGCCCGGCTCGTCGGAGCCGTCTGCGGGGAGGAAACGCCGATCGCGCCGTCGGCGCGCCACCCCACAGCCGGTTGTTTGGACTTCTAATTCGCCGGCTGTGGTGAGTGAGGACTCTTTTCTATTTTCGGACTGTGGAACTGTTTATTCCGGGACTGTCTTCTGTGCAGCAGATGATTTTGTGAACAGCTCATCGCCTGCTCAGCAGCCGCTTTCAGCTCAGTTTTCTGATGTCATTCCACCGCTGCTTTCAGAATTCAGGCCCTGCAGGAGGGGCAAGCAGCGGCGAAAGAAGGCTTATGTGGTGGAGGACACTGGGCTTACTCCGCTGCAATCCTTTGCCTTGTATTTGGGACTTCCACGTTCAGAGCTACACAATCTTCCCGCCTCCTCGTCCCAGTCTCGCTCCACCACACCTCCCCAGCCTCCAGTAGCTCACTTAGCTGCCCAGCCTCCAGTAGCTCACTTAGCTGCCCAGCCTCCAGTAGCTCACTTAGCTGCCCAGCCTCCAGTAGCTCACTTAGCTGCCCAGCCTCCAGTAGCTCACTTAGCTGCCCAGCCTCCAGTAGCTCACTTAGCTGCCCAGCCTCCAGTAGCTCACTTAGCTGCCCAGCCTCCAGTAGCTCACTTAGCTGCCCAGCCTCCAGTAGCTCACTTAGCTGCCCAGCCTCCAGTAGCTCACTTAGCTGCCCAGCCTCCAGTAGCTCACTTAGCTGCCCAGCCTCCAGTGTCCCCCGTAGCTCCAGTGTCCCCCGTAGCTCCAGTGTCCCCCGTAGCTCCAGTGTCCCCCGTAGCTCCAGTGTCCCCGTGGCTCCAGTGTCCCCGTAGCTCCAGTGTCCCCGTAGCTCCAGTGTCCCCGTAGCTCCAGTGTCCCCCGTAGCTCCAGTGTCCCCCGTAGCTCCAGTGTCCCCCGTAGCTCCAGTGTCCCCCGTAGCTCCGTCGCTCATTCTGTCACCAGTCTCACACACTCACTTCATGCAGGGAGAAGGTCTAAGTTCCTCCCAGGGAGATTCCTGCGCTTTAGCTGCTTCAAGCGAAGTAATGCACTCCAGGGCCTCCCCAGAAGCTAGGTTTCACCCCCCAGCTGTTTCTGGACCCCTGAAGATTAAGCAGCCCTCAGAGAACTCCTCCGTGTCAGTGTTGCCTGGGCAAAACCAGTGCTCGGTGCATTGCCAGTAACCTCTGTGTCAGCTAGTGGCCTCCATGACCGCTGGCTCAGTCATGGCTTCCGCTGGAGGGTCCGAGGGACCGCTCCGGCCTTCGTCTCAAGTCTCCGCTGGAGGGTCCGAGGGACAGCTCCGCCCGCCGTCTCAAGTCTCCGCTGGAGGGTCCGAGACCGCCCGCCTTCGCCTCCTGTCTCCGCTGGAGGGTCCGAGGACCGCTCCGCCTTCGCTTCCTGTCTCCGCTGGAGGGTCCGAGGGACCGCTCCGCCCGCTTCCTGTCGCCGCTGGAGGGTCCGAGGGACCGCTCCGCCCTTCGCTTCCTGTCGCCGCTGGAGGGTCCGAGGGACCGCCCGCCTTCGCTTCCTGTCGCCGCTGGAGGGTCCGAGGGACCGCCCGCCTTCGCTTCCTGTCGTCGCTGGAGGGTCCGAGGGACCGCTCCGGCCTTCGCTTCCTGTCGTCGCTGGAGGGTCCGAGGGACCGCTCCGGCCTTCGCTTCCTGTCGTCGCTGGAGGGTCCGAGGGACCGCTCCGGCCTTCGCTTCCTGTCGTCGCTGGAGGGTCCGAGGGATCCGTCCAGCCCGCAGCGCCTCCGTCTCCGGCTTCCACGCCGTCACCCGCGGCCTCTTCGTCTCCGGCTTCCACGCCGTCACCCGCGGCCTCTTCGTCTCCGGCTTCCACGCCGTCACCCGCGGCCTCTTCGTCTCCGGCTTCCACGCCGTCACCCGCGGCCTCTTCGTCTCCGGCTTCCACGCCGTCACCCGCGGCCTCTTCGTCTCCGGCTTCCACGCCGTCACCCGCGGCCTCATCAGCGTCGCCTGGTCCAGCCTCCAAGTCTTCAGCGTCGCCTGGTCCAGCCTCCGAGTCTTCAGCGTCGCCTGGTCCAGCCTCCGAGTCTTCAGCGTCGCCTGGTCCTACCCCGTCAGGGTCTGCAGCGTCGCCTGGTCCTACCCCGTCGGGGTCCGCAGCTGACTGGCCACCTTCCAGGCCACTGGCCAAGCGACATCGCCGTCGTGGGCGGCCCCCGGACCGCCTCCGCCTGGGTCGCCGCCGCTGCCGTCCTCACGGCCGACCCCTGAACTGTGCCCACGCCGGGCGCCGCTGCCGTCCTCACGGCCGCCCCTGAACTGTCCGGGCTCCTGGGTTGTCGGCCCCGGCCGGCCCCTGACCTGGGTCCACATCGCCACCGTGGCCTTCCGCACGGTCGGCCCCCGGAACTGTTTGGACTCCTGTGCGGTCGGCCCCCTGGCCGGCCCCCTGAACTCTTCTGTTTTGGACTCTGTTTTTTGGGGCTCCTTTTGTTGTTGTTTTTTGGTGGTGGCTCGTGTTGTGTTTTCTGGCGCTCCTGTTTTGTTTTGGCTTCGGGCCCTCCTTCCTGGACCCCCACCGCCCGCCCTGGTCGGGTTGTTTTCTGTTTTTGGGCGTTTCTTGGTTTTCTTGTTTTGGGCTGTCTGGGGCCAGCCCTTGAGGGGGGGGTACTGTCATGGTCCTGGGTCCTTTTGACCCAGCGTTTTGTGTTTTCTATTATTGTACTTTTGGTTCTGTTCTTTCTCGGTTAGTGTTCATTCTTTTCTACCCGTGTATCCCTGTGTTTAGTCTGTGTCATTACGTGTATGTGTTTCCTGTTTTACTTTGAAGGTCTGCGTCTGATGTGAGTGTTTTCAGTTTGCCTCCTTTGTCTCGTCAGGTTAATCTTTCCCAGCTGTGTCCCCCACCTGTGTGTAATCTCCCTGTGTTCTCTGAGTGTATTTCAGTCGTGTCTTTTGTCTTAGTGATTGCTGGTTCGTCTGCGTTGTTGCCCCTCGGTCTCCCTGCGTCTCTCCCTGTGTATTTCCCCGGACCTCCCCGCATCTGCGTTCTGGTTTGTTTTGTTAGTATGACCCAGTTTAGGTTTTAGTTTCTTTTTCCCAGTACCTTTGTCGTTCGTTGTTCTTTCTTCAATAAATACTCACCTGCACCTGAGCTGCTGTTTTGGTCCTAAAATAATTCCACACGGCTTGCACCCGCGAACCGTGACAATTTTATTATGAAGACTTGAGCACACTGTGGGTATTAGAGGCACTGCCCTCGACTGGTTTAAATCATATCTCGCTGATAGATCCTTTTCAGTTAACTTAGGCACCTTCTCCTCTTCCTCCGTTCCGGTCTGTTGTGGTGTGCCTCAAGGATCAGTTTTAGGCCCTATTCTCTTCTCATTGTATTTGCTCCCTCTAGGCGCAATCTTTGAAAAATATTGTTATGCCGATGACATACAGATCTATTTTGAACTTACTGACGACCTTGCTTTGTCCCTACACTACTTTCAAGAATGCATGCGGGAGGTCAAAGAATGGTTCCTGAGCAATTCTCTTGTTTTAAATGATAAGAAGACTGAGATTGTGGTGTTCAACAGTAAAATCCCTCGTGCCCAACTCGGTGCTGCCCTGGGTTCCTTTGCTAGCTCTTCCTGTGACTATGTCAGTAACTTGGGTGTACTGCTGGATAGCTCGCTCAAACTCGATAAGCAAGTGTGTGCTGTAGTGAGATCTAGCTTCCACCAACTGCACCTTATCTCTAAGGCTAGGCATTATGTTCCGCATGAGGACCTGGAGAAGCTTATTCACACTTTTGTGACCTCCAGGTTGGATTATTGTAACTCCTTGTACTACGGTCTTCCCTCTTCTCTTCTTCTTAGACTACAAACAGTCCAAAATGCAGCAGCCTGCCTCTTGACTCGTACCAGGAAATTTTGCCCTATTACTCCTGTTCTAGCTAGCTTGCATTGGCTGCCCATAAAGTACCCTATTCAATTTAAAATATTACTCCTCACATTCAAAACTATTAATAAATTAGTGCCAAGTTTTCTCAGTGAACTTCTCAAACCACATACTCCTAGAACACTTAGATCTGCCACTCAACTACTTCTGGCGCAACCTAGATCTCGGCTGAAGTCCCGGGGTGACCGTGCGTTTGCTCTGGCTGCCCCAGTATTGTGGAATAAACTTCCTCTTCACATCCGCGCATCTGATTCCATTGCACTGTTCAAATCATGACTAAAAACCCACTTATTCAATCTTGCCTTTCCCTCTAGTTAATATTTCTTTTATGATTTTATATTATGCACTTTTATGCTCATTTAATTTCTTGTTTGCTCTGTACCTGTTGCCTTCCTATGTATCAGTGACAGCTACCTGCTTGCATACCTAGTACTTGCTTTGGTCCTATTTCTATTATCTTCCTTCTATTCTCTATGTTACTTGTTAAGCACCTTGGCATACCCTTGGTTTTTAAGTGTGCTTTATAAATAAAGTTTTTATTTTTTTATTTTTTTTTTATTTAGAACGTAACTGCTTTGGTACTTGATTCAATGGTTTATAAGGAAGTGACTCATCCATGTGGAGTGTTTATGATGGTGAGAGATAGCAAACCACTGATCATTCAACTGAGAAAAACGGAGTCAGCGAGGAAGAGAGGAGGTTCTGTCATATGGGAGTATTTTGAGTTGATTTTGGTCAATCAGGTAGATTTGCCAGGTTTGTGTTCTTGTTGTTTGCCTTTGATTTGTGTTTGTTTATTTTATCTCAAAACGTGAAAAACTTAAAATGTCTTAACAAAACAAAAATCTGCTTTTCGTAATATAAATATCATTAAATAACTTTAGAAAGACTTCCATTTGACTTCAATTTAATATAATAAAAAATATTTTATTTTTAAAATAATCTTAAAATGTTCTTCTACAAAATTTGCAGCAATTTCGTTTGTTTCTTCTTTTTAGGTGATAGTCTGTGGCATCTCTACCGACTTGCTTTGCTTTCCCTGTGCACTCCAGCCGCTTCTGCTCCATGTGAGAGGATTTTCTCTAAGGCAGGGGAAATTATCCCCAAGAAAAGAAACAGACTCGGCCATCACACAGTGGAACAAATTCTTTTCTTAAATAAAAAACAAACAGGTTTTTATTTAAGAACACGATAACTTTAATGCATCATGTTTTTACTTTACAAGTTCATAAGCGTTTCCCTTTCCAATTCACAATCAATTCTACCCCCTGGTCAAAAATACGTATAAGAAAACTATAAATATAATTTATAAACATACCTGTCCAGCTGTCCAGTGATTAATTGCATAGGTACATGGAGGCAGGACCTTCCATCTGCAGAGGAATGGCTTATCTGAAGAGTTTCAGTCAGGTTTCAGAGCTCATCACAGCACAGAAACAGCTTTAGTGAAGGTTACAAATGATCTTCTTATGGCCTCTGACAGTGGACTCATCTCTGTGCTTGTCCTGCTAGACCTTAGTGCTGCGTTTGATACTGTTGATCATAATATCCTATTAGAGCGATTAGAACATGCTGTAGGTATTACAGGTACTGTGCTGCAGTGGTTTGTATCATATCTATCTAATAGACTCCAATTTGTTTAAGTAAATGGAGAGTCCTCTTCACACACTAAGGTCAATTATGGTGTTCCACAGGGTTCAGTGCTAGGACCAATTCTATTTACATTATACATGCTTCCCCTAGGCAGCATCATTAGAAGACATAGCATAAATTTTCACTGCTATGCAGATGACACGCAGCTCTATCTATCCATGAAGCCAGGTAACACACACCAGTTAGTTAAACTGCAGGAATGTCTTAAAGACATAAAGAGCTGGATGGCCGCTAACTTTCTGCTTCTTAATTCAGATAAAACTGAGGTTATTGTACTCGGCCCTGAAAATCTTAGAAATATGGTATCTAACCAGATTCTTACTCTGGATGGCATTACCTTGGCCTCCAGTAATGCTGTGAGGAACCTTGAGTCATTTTTGACCAGGACATGTCCTTCAACGCACATATTAAACAACTATGTAAGACTGCTTTCTTCCATTTGCTTAACATCTCTAAAATTAGAAATATCCTGTCTTAGAGTGACACTGAAAAACTAGTTCATGCATTTATTACTTCCAGGCTGGACTACTGTAATTCTTTATTATCAGGATGTCCTAAAAACTTGCTGAAAAGCCTTCAGCTGATCCAAAATGCTGCAGCAAGGGTACTGACAGGGACTAGAAAGAGATAGCATATTTCTCCTGTTTTGGCTTCCTGTTAAATCCAGAATTGAATTCAAAATCCTGCTCCTCACATACAAGGTCTTAAATAATCAGGCCCCATCTTATCTTAATGACCTTGTAGTGCCATATCACCCTATTAGAGCACTTTGCTCTCGCTCTGCAGGCCTACTTGCTGTCCCTAGAGTATTTAAAAGTAGAATGGGAGGGAGAGCCTTCAGTTTTCAGGCCCCTCTTCTGTGGAACCAGCTTCCAGTTTGGATTCGGGAGACAGACACTATCTCTACTTTCAAAATTAGGCTTAAAACTTTCCTTTTTGCTAAAGCATATAGTTAGGGCTGGACCAGGTGACCCTGAATCCTCCCTTAGTTATGCTGCAATAGACGTAGGCTGCCGGGGATTCCCATGATCATTGAGTTTTTCCTTTCCAGTCACCTTTCTCACTCACTATGTGTTAATAGACCTCTCTGCATCGAATCATATCTGTTATTAATCTCTGTTTCTCTTCCACAGCATGTCTTTCATCCTGTTTTCCTTCTTTCACCCCAACCCGTCGCAGCAGATGGCCGCCTCCCTGAGCCTGGTTCTGCCGGAGGTTTCTTCCTGTTAAAGGAGTTTTTCCTTCCCACTGTCGCCAAAGTGCTTGCTCATAGGGGGTCATATGATTGTTGGGTTTTTCTCTGTATTTATTATTGTGCTATCTACTGTACAATATAAAGCACCTTGAGGCGACTTTTGTTGTGATTTGGCGCTATATAAATAAAATTGAATTGAATTGAATTACAGCAGAAGTATACTCCATAATGTGTACAATACAATATTATATCTATATTATATATATTTTTCATCTATTGTATTTACCAACATCAAGAAGTCACAAGCAAAGAAAGACCACACTATGGAACAAGCAAAGTTTACTGATGAAAATTATTTATTAAACAAATAAACATAACAATTTTTTTTACCCCAAAAAATACATTTTCAAAGCAACACAATGGTGGCCCAATATCAGACAGAATTGTGAACTCCACTCTGTAGAATGGGCAGTCATCATGAAGTAGTTCATTTGATTTTGTAGATTCAAGCTGCTCTTCATATTTTTGTCCACCAGATGTCACCAGAGAGGACTGTGTTGAAATGCTTAGAGTAATGAACCGTATTTCAACACAAGCTTCAATGCTTCAGAAAGCTTCATTTGGCCATCAGTACCTATAATCCAGGCAAGGCAGGCTTAAAGTGCTGGAGCTGAATGTGAGCTGTTTGGACAACAATAATGCTCTTTCTGAAGCAGAGGTCATCCAGAGCTCTGTGGCTGTGGATAATTAATGGATCCTGACTGCGCTACTTACTGGGAGTGCAGTTGAACACTTTCTCTAACATCTCTGTCTCAGTACCACAAGGACAGATAAAGAAAATCTTTACCCCCATAGCACAATACCTGCATTAAATTTAGATTTAAGCCGCTTATAGTATCATGTTTAGACTTTCATTTATTAACCTCTTCATATTTTTTAAAAATGTTTTTCTGTGCCATGATGAGCTCTAAACCCTCTCTGAAATTCTTCAAATAAACCATGGACAATTTAAAACAGCTCATTTAAGAAGTTTCAAAGTAAAAGCACTGTTGGACTGTAATGAACTTTAACAGCTGGATATAGTACCAGGTATTTAAGCAATTGTTTATTTATAGCCAGCTTAAAAGCCTGCAGCACATAGCCTGTTGGTATTATACATTGCTAATTACTGTAGTAAGTGCTTCTTTGATATACTTAGTGTGCTGTGCGTGTGATTATTTATAATTTTTTTTAAATATATCTAAGAGCAACAGAACTGCACAGTGACCAAGCTTGAAATGGTTTATCACATTAAATTAGTACATATATAAAGTACTTTTGACTGCAAATCACATTCACAGAGGTTAGTATACCACCTCATTGGATATATGATCTATCATGGATGAAATGCTAAGTGGACTGATTCTTATATGGCGCTTTCCTGGAGCACTCATAGCGCTTTATACAACAATCTATCACACACTGATGAATGCGTCTGTGACAAACTGGTGTACAGTATTGAGCTTAAGATGCAAACCACTGGATGAGCCACTCACACACCCCTACATCCTTACATGTAACAGGAAACAGGACATATTAAGGAAATATGAAGGTACAATGATTAAACAGGAATGACACTGATATTTAAAAACTAAAGTATTTGCTGTAGTTTTACAGTACCATCTACACTATATACTGTACTCGTGAAGTTCTTCAGACATTACCTGACAGAGCTCAGTGTGAAAACATGGATGTCCAAACAGGTACTGCCTCCTGCATGCTTTGTGTTGATCTTATTCTACACATCATCTTCAATTCAGAAAGATAGTCTACCCTCAGTCACCACTTGCCCTCTTTCCTACAGAGGCCAGTTCTATAAAGCAAGTTCAACATATCCATATTATCCTCATCTGTATACCTCATCTGATTGAACCTACCCCACTACTGACATCAGGCTAAGCAATATTAAAAAGGTTGTATTAAGAAGTGTTTAATTTATAGTGTTAAGAGTTTTGAGTGGTCTGTAAAACTGAAAAGCTGGGAAAAATTAAATTAGGTTAAAATGAAATTAAATAAATTAGTAAAAAATCCAGTTGCGTGTCAACTTATCAGCATCACTGCTACATCATATATGCATAAGAGGGTCTGGCTTAACACAGAAGTAAAAAAAAAAATCCATTGATGGTTTTCAGGAAAAGTCTTTAAAAATGTTCACAAACTAGAAACCCTCTCATTGCCTGCACGCCAAGGTTTTGTATGTGTTGATTGCTTATCTTGAACACTATCTGCTCCAGAGCATAATTTACTGTGGCGATGTGAAAAGTGGAGCACCTCAATGACAGTAAAACCCAAGGTTAAACCAGAGGTTTCCTCACTAAGCCCAAATCCTGCTTCATATTTCAGGAATACGTGATGGAAAGGCCTAATAGGCATTATGTCGGACTCTTTCTTTAATGTTACAGCATTTACGTTGCTCCTTCTCAGTCAGTCTGAGTTCCTGCATGTGTTTGTGCTGCTTTTTGTTTGCCTGTGATCAGTGAGCACCCTCGCCTTGTCGTACCAGTGTCCTGTAGAGCATACAGACGACAGCTGTCATTCTCCACTCTGTTGGATGCTGCTCTTGTAGTCTTTTGGGTCACTTGTAGTCTTTTGGACTTAATAGTGCTGGCAGGTACTTTCCCCGGTGCAGGAATGCTGCACCCAGTCGCTGGTTTTACAACACTCAGAGAAGAGTGCACAGACACCCCTTGGCACATGCATTAACAGGTGTCTTAGAGTTGCAGTCTCATCTCTTATGGAAGCTGGGACTGTCAATGATCTGAGAGAACTTTCCAAATGAATCTATTGTGTCCACAGGTTCTTCTGTTTTTGCTACTTTCATGTGGTCACCGATGTTTGCCCCAGGGGAAGGGATTTGATTCAGAGTGCTGATCCTGGGGAGGAACTGGGCCAGGGCTGGATCTCCTCGGTCTAAGCCCTGCAGTCTTTGCCGGTGGTTTCCCAGACTGAGCAGGACTCCATGTCTGTCAGAGATGTAGATGTTGTACCCATCTGGCAAGATCTGCTCTCTGAAGATGCAGTCCTCTCTGCTGTAGGCGTGCTGGAAAAGTTGACATTACATTCACATGTATCACTCTCCACATTCTACAATATACTTTATTGTATCCTTTATTTGAAATAAGTAAAAAATATGGCTTTTTGGCATTTGTTTCGACTAAAAATGTATTTGTTTGCTGATCCTATATACATGTTGTACAATGAGGGGTAAGGGTTAACAGGGACTATTAACAAAAAAAAAAAAACCACACAAAAAAAACATACGTAAATGGCACTGCAAGTTCTTCGATGGCTGTTTACTTTGACCAAAGATACCCAGCCAGAGGCCAAGGTTGTTGTTGGTGCTGCTGGGTCTTTTCATTCAGGTTTTTCCACTTTGCAAACACATCCTGCCCTGCACCACACTGAACAAAGGTTGATGAACTGGTCGACTATTTGAATGAATGACTCTGCTGCATGCAGTGAATATGGAAGCCGATTAACAACATATCACAAGCACGGCAGACCTTGCGTCACTTGTGTCTACAGAAACCTTTCTAGAATAGCCACTGAAGAAGTTTGTAGTCAAAAATTACATCTACTTTCTTTATGGAATAACAGTTCACCACTTAGAGTTCAAATGCCAGCTTGACACCAAGTGAAACTAAAGTATTTATTGAAGTAAAAGCACTGTATCAGAATATAAAGTTTAAACCAGTAATAATCGCATTTCAGTAGAACTGTGCAGATTATGAAATAGAGAAAGATTAATTATTAATCAATCAGATTAATCAGTTAAAACATTTTTCCAACAGGTTTTTGCTTTAGAAAGTTTACAAATAGGACAAAGATGGAGAAGAAGCTTATTTTGGCTGTCTTGTATTTTACTTGTCATGTGTGTCTCCTCATATGAAGAGAAAAAAACATGACACTGCTGAGAAAGGCTCCATTTTAGATGGACCGGTGGTCATCATGGTTACATTGTGATTGTCTGTGTGAGGTAAAGTGTATTAGCACTTGTTGCATGAGATACAACTGCAGCTGGTATTGTAACTATTATAGCTGTTGCAGTACATAAATATAACATAGTCGCAATCACAGGCAGAAAGGATCAGGAATATTCACATGGCTATACAATCTTGTGAACGCTTAAATGCACCTGTACTACTTCCATAGGAATTAAGAGGAGAAGAGGCAGCCAGGTGCTCCACAAAAGCAGAACTTTAGGCAGTTTGCAGGTCTGTGTTAACGTGTCTCAGTCTTCCCAGGTGTGGATGTTCCAGCAAATTATCCCCAAGGTCAGACTGTGCAATGCTCAGATAAACTGCCAAAAAACCTGAGACCTACATCTCTAACTCGATAGGCCTCAGTTTGTATGTTAAACGTTAAAATTCTTCACAGCAAATTTAGAAAAAGACTGAACAAGTATGGCTTGCTTCTTCTCTTTAAAAAGAACATGACAGCAACAACAAACAAACCTCAAAACTTCTGGAACAAAGTCCAAGTGGAGATGTCTGGCCATGGTGTACAGCACCACGTTTGGAGAAAACCAAGCACAGTATATGAGCACAATTACCTCAAAGCAACTGTCAGCACTGTGGTGGAGTGCTGATCATTTGGGCACCTTAAAGTCACTGAGTCAACCATGTATTCTTCTGTATACCAAAGTATGCTGAGCCAAACGCTTGCCTGAAAATGGATCATTCAACAGGACAATGATCCCAAGCATAGCAATACATTTACAACAGAATGGCTGAAAAAAAATTAATTAAGATGTTGCAGTGGCCCAGTCAAAGTCCAGAACTCAACCCAACTAACATGCTGTGGCATAACTTTAAGAGACCTGTGCATAAACAAATGTCTGCAAACAGCAATGAACCAAAGCTACTTTGTTGCACATCATTGTGGTCCAAAATTCCTCCACAACGATGTGAGAGAATAAAGTCTTTCTAATGAGCATTACTGCTAAAGGTGGTTCTACAAGCTACTGAATCATGGTGTGCACTTAATTTCGTACAGGACTGCACAGAGTGAAAACGTTATGTTTCATGGGAAAGTCCACAAGCAGCATCAATATAAGCTTGGTCTATGTGTGGGGGTAGATATTCTTACTTTCCAAACAAAGGGTTGGGTAGTTTGCTTGTTAATACAGAACAAACTCTCCAGTGCTGGAATTTCAGAGACATTTCCAAAATGAGGCACATGAAAAACGTACAAGCAGAGTGTCTACTTTTGCTTGGAGCTGCTTTTTGAATCTGTTTGAGCTCTATGACTAGCTGAAAGGTGAGGAGGAAGAAGCTGGTCATGACTCCATCTTGAGATGTAACATTTAGAAAAAATGTTAGCTACCACAAAAACACCCCCCTCCCTCACAACTTTTATTATTTGGAATTATCACATAAAATTTAACCCACGAACTGAAACTATAACTGAATTAATTTATAACATAAAAAAAAAAAATTGTATTCTTAACTCTAAAAACATGTAATAACTGACAGATATTACTAAAAATATTTAGTAATAATTAGTTTTTTTCATTTGTTTATGTTGCCATTTTTCTATTTTGTTTGTTCTATTTGCACTCTGAGATTTGAATATTTCTCTTAACTTAAGCTTAAACGTTGCATGTGAGCAGTGTCACTGTGCAATTCAAACTTTTACTACAAATGTATACTTTACTGTTTGATATCAGTATCATTCACTCTGCACGCAATACAAGTGTGTGACATTTGTCATGTTTTTAATGAACTGCATTTGTCACTTAATTAGATATGCTACATCCTTCTACATTGTATTTTATTCTTTTATGTGTGATTTTGGAAAGAATTTTGTATCTCTTGCTTTGATAAGTGGTATAAATAAAAATATGTATTCTTCTCCTTTTGTTAGTATTATTAGTATTATTATTATGCTCACCGATGAGTACAGTGTGCCGTCGTCTTCTATGCAGAGAAACCTTGCGGTTGCTACCCCTCTGATGACAACACGGCCTGGACCGACTGGACGAATCTCCATTAGGCCTAAAATGGAAATGTTCCCCACAGTGAAGAAACACTGCGGTTAGTAACAAGTACCGCAGTTTGCAGCCTTTTGACTCTGCGCTTCAAAGTGTTCCACTTACTGTGCAGAGTCTGGACGGCAGAACCACGGATCTGTCCACCCTCACTGATCAGCAGGTGCATTCCCGGTCTGGTGGCGTAAAGGTGCCTGAGCCGGACCACCTGGGCCCAGCCGTGGGCAATGTGGGGCCCGTTGTCTGACAGGGGCATGCAAACCATTCCAACACCAAAAAGCATATTGACAATGGATACGATGAGGAGCAGCAGCATGATTCGCGTGTTGTGGCTCCCTCCAGCTGGTAGTGAAGTAAGTGGACCTCTTCCTGCACAGCCTTTTAAACGTGGCTCTTATCAGCAGCAGATAACCCCTTTTCCCAGAAACATACCACAACACACCCCTGCACAACATCCAACTGAATCATGGCTCTCCGCTGGCCCCAACCGAGCCCAAGTCATGTTCGAGTCAAAGATCAGCTGAACGTGCCATTATATACGGACTGTTGTGCAGACTAAAAACACAATCATATAGGTTTTTCTTTATGCACAATATATGATGTTAAAAACAGCACATAAAAGGAGATCACTAGTAACAGAAAAATACTGTAGGAGACTTCAGTTTTAGCAATTGTATGTTGTAAATTAATCGCCAATATTGTTGTGCATCCTTGTTCACAGTCGCTGCTGTATGAATACGATATATTTCACACTCAAAATGTGAAGGACATATACAAATGCAACAACTGTGGATTAAGACTGCATTTCATTTTTTAAACAAAAAATCAGGAACAATTTCAAAGAAAAAAAACTTTCTTTTCTTACTTTTACTATAAATACCTCCACAGTAATATATACAATATCATAAATACCATTAGCCATCACAATCCAAGTAAATTTCAGCTCATGCCTATAGCCTCGGGATATATTATATTAATAATGTGTTGCATAATTACATTACATAAAGTGCTACCAAATGTACACTGTCAAATTGCACATTATTTGAGGATAGGGTAAAGTCTACACATTGGTCAGAATCCATGCAAAGTTGTGAGATTGGGTCACTCTACACTAAAATAACAGACTTCTTTCCGCTCTTATCACATTCTGGCCTGTGCTTCCGCTGTTCTGTGTTGCATTTACATACAAGTTAAACTGTAATCAGAGTAAATATCACCATTCACTAAAATGAAACCCGAGGCCCAGATCTGAAAAACCTCCATAACCTTTGTAAATTAATTCTTTCTGACGGCAGATTGTGTTAATGTCCGTTTGGGCTATGGCAGTTTTTCCAGCTGGTCAAAAATGTAAAATTCATTTAAAATGTAAAGGTATGCAAAAGTTTCAGCCTCTACTTAGTTAGTGTTCAGTGACCTCCTTGGCCAAGTTACTGATGTTACTGCAGAGTCTCAGTCTTACACCATTTTTAAGATCCCTACAGATTTCCAGTACTGTTCAAATCAGAGAACTCTAAAGATTTTAATTTGTGTTTGTAGGAATAGTTGTTGCATTTTAAGGTTTTACTGGGATCATTGTCCTGTAGAAGCCGTGCTCTTTTCTCTTTCATATTCTTAACTTGCTGCTTGACATTTGCAACAAGAATTTAATTTTTATTGGAATCTCTTCTTACTTCTGATTATGCAGTATTTCCACTTGCTCTGGTTGCCATATAATATAAAAGCTGGAAAGGTAAACACGTTGATGATCATGGATAAAGAAATCATTTTTAACATCAACATCTTTCAGAAACTTTGTGGAACCCATAGTTGTTGAGCATTATCACTAGGACTGAAGAGTCTGAAATTTTATCAAGCTGACTTTATGAGCCAATGATTGCTGAATTTTAAATATCATTACAATAACAATATTATATCCTCATTTATCCAAATACCATCTATTTCCTGTCTATTTGTTGCCTAGTCAATAAGGACATAAACTGCACATCTATGCAGGTCTGCTCTATCTCTATCACTTAATCTGTCTACATAGCTTCTGTCACTAGATGGCAGACTAGAATATGAACTCTTCTCTTTAAAGCATGCAGGGGACACTAGGATTTATTCAGTCAGGAAGTCACAAAAACTTTTGCATTGTTTTTCCTAATTAGACTTTGGCTCCACCTTATCATTCCAATTTTAACATTATGGAGTGTCTGAGTATAGACCTTGTGATCGTGTGGGTGGTGCGAGGCCTTTAAATTTTGTCAGTGAAAACAAACATGTGATTTACGCTCTTGTTTTTCAAGATTTGCTTTCATTGCTGATATGGGCAAGTATTCCATTAAAATCATAAACAATTTATCATCAAAATTTAGTGATTTAGTACATCACTTATTCAATTTAGCATCACAGGGTTATTTATGGTCAATTGAGTTATGAAATAAAATAAACTGTGCTAAGTGAAATGAAAACAACAACAAAAAACATAGTCTAATTAGAAATACTGTTTATAAGAAAGCATCTATCAAAATAAAGTGGCAAAATGCATCAAAGTATAATGATATGCTTGACAGTATCAGTACCTTTCTCTCTCAGTGCATTTATATGCCATTGCTGCATGTCCTTAAATGAGTGTCTTCCCTCTCCTTCAATTTCTACTTTTTGTGTGCATTTGTTGTCTTTTTATACTTTTCTTTTTTCTTTTTCACCTCAGCCCTAATCATTCCTGTTAAACAGCTGGTAACCCAATCTGGTTCTTAAGGAATCATCTTCCTTTTTCTTTAAAAAAACTTGTTTTGCTATATAAATCTCCTTCTGATTAGTATTTCTGTGATTTAAATGAATAAATGACACTGGTTTAAAGTGAATTAATTTGAACAGCTTTTCAGTGCTCCCAGGCCTGAAAAGGTTTTCAGCAGTATTCTGATTACTGTCCTGGCATAAATGTGTGTATACTGTACACAAAAAAAGAAAAGAAAAGAAAAACTCATTCAACTGATCCACTAAGTTCCCTAAATGTTCCCTAGAATGTTAGCTTTTAAAGGAAAAAATTACAGTTGTTTGTGAATATTGCTTTGCTTGTTAACAGGCAATGAAAAGCAGCTTTACATTACAGACTAATGCAGTGGGTTGACCGGCGCGGACATTTGAGAAGGATGGCTACTGATGGTGCTGCTTGTTTTGCTGAAAGAAACCTCAGGATGATAAGCCATGTCTGCACCCCAAGGAGCACTGGCTAAACACATCCACACTTTCAAAATAGAAAGGGACAGAAAATCCTCTCTTCGGAGAGAAAATACATAAAAAACAATTGTATTCATCTCATTCAAAATTAGAAGTGAAGCTGATTAGATTATGACTTTGATTACATGCACAAGCAACATGTGCAGTCATAATCTTGTGTGTATCTGCTAATACATGTATTCAAAGTAGTGCTGAGTCAGTAAAAATGTTTTACTGCCTTTTCATTTACACTCCTGTTCCACTCATGTAGCAGTGTATCTTATTTTGCTTTACAAAAAGTATATTTTATTACCTGTAAGAAATGCATTGAACTCTTGAATCAAAGCAAAACCATCAACAGCTGTGTAAAGGATTCCGACCCAACACACCGTGTTTCCGTTTTGTTTTGCTTTTATTGCATGCACAGTTATATTTTTCTCCTAGCTCAACACACACGGCAGCCAACCTTCCAGTCAGCTGTGCACTCTACTTCCCTCTGGTCTCCAACATCACTGAAAAAGAGAAATCCTAATCAGCACAATCACATCGACCTGTCCCTCCAACCTCCCTGGCACTGCCCCTCCCCTGCACCTGAGCCAGGGATCACACCTCCGCCACAAGCTGGTAACTGTATCCCTTTTTTAGCTAGGTTTTAAGTGCATTTTTTTTCCTGAAACCCTTTCATATGAAAACTTGATTGCTTGACCTATGCATTTTATGCCGTGGTCTTCATCAGGATCATCACAGAACACATTACAGACAACACTCTAAACAGCATATGTACTTGTTACGTAAGGCCCAAGAAAGTAGTAGCTCTAATATTAACCAGTAAGGAACCACCACACACGCACTGCAATGGTTTACACAAGATTTATTTTTTTCCTCAGACTCAAACTACTGGCTGAAGACACAACTCTGGCCAGAAATCCAAGGCCCAAAGCCACCGCGGTCAGGGTTGTTAGCCTGGTTACAAACAGGGGAAAGGTGGTCACTTGGAAGAACAAGCAGCCAAAAACATATCAATCCTGCATCTTCCTCAGAAAGGCTTGCCACCCATCTTTTCAGGCCTGGCGTCGTTCGAGGTTGGGTCTCCACATCAAATCCTGGGGCTTCCACTCTCAAGCTGAAACTTCCCAAAAACTTGTCCAGTTTCCGTTCATGGGCACAGAGAGTCTCCAATCCAGTGTTTTTTTCCTCCCAGCAGGTCCACACAAATCCCAATTAAAATGAGTCTTCCCTCCAACATCCTCAGATTGTTTTAAAAGCAAAGCCAGGCCAGGTTAAAAATCTGTTCCTTTAAAATGTGCACACTTCATCCTGGAGTCTCCGAGGCTTCCCTGCTGCACCAGTGTCCTACTAAAAGAACAACAACAAACCCCCCTTCCCGTTTCCTCTCCCCTTTATAGAGAAGGGCTCCAATCCTTCCCAGTCAGCTGCTCCCAGTACTCAACTCCATACAGCTGGCAGCTGGACTAGAGTAGAATCTCCACTCCCACATGGGTGTGGCCCACACCTCACATCAAACACAAAGAAACACCAAAGCATTAATACAAAAAAAATCTAAAATCATGCCAACCCAAAAGCTTAGTGGGGGATTCTCTCCATCATTTTCCACCATTGCTCTGCAACATAATGTGTAGAGGAACAGTGATCAAGTCTCTGTGGACTCTCTTCCTTTCTTAATCCTTTCAGGCAGGTTACAGACCCAAATGCAAGACTCGTGATACTAAGGAAGGCAGCTTTAATGCTATAAACTGGCCAAAAAGATACAAAGGCAAGGGCAGAAGCTAAGAATACATACAGAGAACTAAGAACCGCTTTGGCTTCGGCAATGGAGCTGCTGAACATGGTCCATTCGGACTCAATGTCCCCAGTCTCCCCTGGAATGCTCTTGAAGCTCTGCCGGAGGTGTGTGTTGAAGATCTCATGGACTGGGGCCTCTGCCGGGCGTTCCTTATGCACCTTCACTATACATTTAGGTGTGCCATGTCTGTCCAGCGTTCTCCCCCGTGGCACCTGGTACCACATGCACTTTTGGACACCCTTATGTTGGAACATGGTGTTCATTATGGACAAACTGTGGCTTGCACAGAAGTCCAACAACAAAACACCCCTCAGGTTCAGATGAGGGAGGTCGTTCCTCCCATCCCCCTCCAGGTCTCACTGCCGTTGCCCACATGAGCGTTGAAGTCTCCCAGTAGGACAACGGAATCCCCAGGTGGAGCACCCTCAAGCACCCCGCCCAGGCTATGTCTAGCCAAGAAGGCTACTCTGAACCGTCATGCTGCACAGACCACAGTCTGGACATGTTCCCCGACGCAAAGACGCGGGGAACAAACTCTCTCATTAACTGGGAGAAACCCCAACAGGGGTACAGGCAGCAAGATGAGGGGATACTAGGATACCCACCCCAGCCCGCCACCTCTCAACAAGGGCAACTCCAGACAGAGTCCAGCCCCTCTCCAGGAGACTGATTCCAGAGCCAAAGCCATGCGTTGAGGTGAGCCCGACTATATATAGCCATTACCTCTCAACCTTTCCATTCCATTGTCCCAATTGCTAGTCTTTGTAGCCGAGGATCGGTCCACCCGGCACACATTGCACCCCGCACCTCCTGCTGGTGGTGAACCTGCAGGAGGATGGCCCTCCTGGAGGTGGTCATGGAGGTTAGGGCCCTGGTAACCCTGTCCTGGGCAGGGTGAACTGTTCCCTTGATCGTGTACTCACAGGGGTCTTCTGAATCGCTTTTTGTCTGGTCCGTCACCCAGGACCAATTTGTCAGAGGGCAAAAGCCCTCAGCCAACATAGCCCCTGGGATCCCTGGGACAGACAAACCCCTCCACCCCAATGAGGCAGCGATTCGCATTATCTTTATCTGATAAGGAGATATGTACAGTATGTTACCCATACTGTACATGTAAAAAGTTTGCAGGTTGAACTATTTACCATAATTCTGACACTGATTTTCATGTTTAAAGTTTATGCTCTATGATATCTCTACTCTTTTTGAGTCACTAAGCCAGTAAGTTTTGTGTCACTTACTGGCTTAGTGACATAGTCATTCTGAACAGGTTACTTTTGTCTGCTGAATGGTTTTGAGGACTATGACATTTTTTTTTTGTCATTCTTGCTTTCTTACAGCTTACATTATGGGTAACATAAAGACATCAATTTCACAATGTCTGGCACTTTATTAGGTACAGTTGTTTTCACTCTATAGCAACAACAATGCAATTTGTCCAGGAATTGCACATTCTAGTTAGCTAGTATTATTCTCTGGCTCTCTTCCACAGCCTGTCTTCATCTTGTCTTCTTCCCCGTTATCTGTGTCTTTCTCCTCTCTTCCTCCCCTCACCCCCAACCTGTCCTGGCAGATGGCTGCCCCTCCCTGAGCCTGGCCTGATGGACGTTTCTTCCTGTTAAAAGGAAGTTTTTCCTTCCAGCTGTTGTGCATAGGGGCTCATATGATTGTTGCCATTTTCTCTGTTTTCTTTGTGTTACTGTGAGGTCTAAACCTTAAAATATAAAGCGCTTTGAGGCAACTGTTGAATTGAATCAATTAATTTTGCCAAATATGGGAAGGAAAAACTAATTTTTAACAGGAAGAAACCTTCAGCAGAACTAGGCTCAGGGAGGGGCATCCATCTTCAGTGAGCGGTGCAAGGTAAGG
The DNA here is from genome assembly GCF_013358895.1 of Oreochromis aureus. Lineage (NCBI taxonomy): Eukaryota > Metazoa > Chordata > Actinopteri > Cichliformes > Cichlidae > Oreochromis > Oreochromis aureus. Next base: position 6,490,334 of record NC_052942.1, on the reverse strand, counting down.
GAAGGAAGATAGGACAAAGACACACTGTGGAAGAGAGTCAGAGGTTAGTAATAACTAATAACTGAATGGAAAGAGGCGCATAAACACATAGTGAGTGAAAAAGATAATTGAAGAAGAAATATTTAGTGCATCCTGGGAATCCGCCAGCAGCCTAGAGCTATTGCAGTGTAACTAAGGGAGTATTTAGGGTCACCTGATTATTTAAGACCTTGTATGTGTGGAGCAGCATTTTAAATTTGATTCTGGATTTAACAAAGAACCAATTAAGAGAAGCCAATATAGGAGATATGTGCTCCCTCTTTCTAGTCCCTGTCAATACTGCAGTGCTGCAGCATTTTAAATCAACTGAAGGTTTTTTAGAGAGATTTAGGACATCCTGATAATAATGAATTACAGTAGTCCAGCCTAGTAATAATAAATGCATGAAATAGTTTTTCAGCATCCCTCTGAGACAGAATGTGTCAAATTTTAGAGATATTGCACAAATGGAAGAAAGCAGTCCTGCATATTTCATTAATATGTGCACTGAAGGACATATCCTGGTAAATAACAACTTCAAGGTTCCTCGCAGTGTTATTGGACGCCAAGGTAATGCCATCCAGAGAAAAAATCTGTTTAGATACCATATTTCTAAGATTTTTAGGGCAGTTTGAAGGCCTGTGGTACATAGCTGATTATTAGAGATAGGTTGATCATATTTAACCCTTGGATGCACAACTTACCAATACCTACACTCTTCCACGAGTGGGGTCAAAAATGACCCCAAATAGAAACAATGCATTTTGCTATAAACTCGGCTGTTATTCTTCAAAATCTTTAAAACGAAGAGTTGTAACATTCTCATATTTGAGGTATTCCTCATAAAACATGTTTGTGACATGAGGCCCTTTGCATTTTTATTTATTTTTTCATTAATTTTAAGAAATTGCAGTTTTTGTATCACTTGTATCACTTTTGTATGCTTGCTCTGCATATACTGCAGAAGCTGGGTCTTCCCTCTGAAAGGCACAAGTTGTTCATCCACTGTAACACAATCACCGAGGATGAATTTCTGCCTGCAGTTGACCAGGAACAGGCCCCATATGTAGCGGAAAGCTGCCATGTGGTTTGTTTTCAGTCGGTAGGCTCTGGTCTTCTTGTCATCAAAGTGCAAGAAACGTTGAATATCTTTAAATCTTTGAATTGACATAGTGGCCTTGTGCAATGGGTTATGCAGAGGACTCCCAAAAACACACCAACTGGTACATCCCAGTTCTCCTCACTTCCTGCAAGAATGGTCAGTCAAATGAAGGCCAGGAGCTCATGTTCGATTACATTTTTCCACTCTTTTCCCCTGTCTGTGGCTACTCTTCGTGCCTCCATGTTTGTGCATGTCAGCACCTCTTCTATTATATTATCAGACATGAACATCTTCCATGCATCTATTGGGGAGACAGTACTAAACGCAGGTGCAAGCCCTGGCTGACTAATTCAGAATATTGTGGCTAGAGCAGTAAGAGAGGCTCATTCTGTTAGACTCAATATCCATTTCCTCTTCAGAGGACTCATCAGAGGACTCCTCTGTATCTGCCTTGTTCAGTGGGGGGGACAATAGTCTGGGTCCTCTATATCTTAGATGTCAGATTCTGAGTCAACGCCTCCGATGGGCTCTTCATCCCATCCGTCCTGGATCATTTGTAGGGCCACAGGGATCCTAGCTGGCCTCATAGTAGCCATGTTACTTTAAATATTTAAAAAAAAACATCAGAAAGGACAATGTTTGAAATGCACAGGAAATTATAAACAGGGTTGCACATAAATGGTCTGCAGGTGCACATTTGCTGTCAAAATAAAAGACGCGCACCAGATAAGAAGTTGGAACGCTCATTTGCGTACATTAGATGTTCTGGAGGAGGCCAGACATTTGTTCAGAACTCTTAAAGATGTCGAAGAAGCAAGCTCTGTAAGCAATTACTTTGGTGTTCTTCCACCGCAAAAGAAGCGCGTATTCTCTGAATTTCCGGGAATACTTTTATTTTGACAGCAAATGCACACCTGAGGACCACTTATGTGCAGCCCTGACTATAAATCATGTATGTTACTGTGTAAAAATTAATTCTTGATCCATCAGAAGTGTAAGTGGGTCAGTCAGAGTCGCTAAGAATGAAAGTTTCATAGAAGATTCCATAGGAACTGCTTGGGGTCATTTTTGACCCCACTTGTGGAAGAGCGTGGTAGTGATACAAAAACTGCATTTTTTTTTAATTAATGAAAAAATAAATAAAAATGCAAATGGCCTCATGTTACAAACATATTTTTTGAGGAATACCTGGAATATGAATATATTACAACTTTGCATTTTAAAGATTTTGAAGAAAAACAACCCCTGGGGTCATTTTTGACCCCACGTGTGCATCTAAGGGTTAAGACTGAATGTTACTGTGACTGAATGGTAGACTGAAGTTAACTCAGAAAGATCAACTGGAGAAAAAGACTCTAAATGAATATCAGTAGTACTGAAAGTAGCTGTAGCTAATGCTACATCTGTGAGGTGATTACGAGTAATTTTTTTTTTTTAAATGGTTAAAAATGTATTTGTGAAGAAATTCGTGAAGTCATTACTAGTTAACGTTAAATGAATGGTTGGCTCAACAGAGCTCTGACTTCTTTTTCAGCCTGGCTACAATGCTGAAGAGAAACCTAGAGTTGTTCTTATTTTTTTCAATCAATAATGGATAGTAAGATGTTCTGGCTTTACGGATGGCTTATTTATAAAACAGGAAACTATTTTTCCTGGCTAAATGATGATCTTCTAAATTTGTGATACTCCACTTCCTCTCCAGCTTACGAATTATCTGCTTTAAGGTGCGCATTTGAGAGTTAAACCAGGGAGTCAAGTATTGGTATGGTAATACCATAATACCAGTAATGGTATTCATAACCTAGGATTCTGTTTTGATAACAGAATTTATCTGCTTATCTATTATAAAGTCACAGTCCAGTTTGTTCCAGAGGTAAGTCACTGTTGCAGCCGGCTGCAGAGGGCAGCCTTTTATTATGAGAACCAGGTCAAAGAGAGGAGCAGCACACACACCACTGGGTCTGAAAACAATAACCTCAGTCTTACTTTCACTGAAATTAAAATTTAAGGCCACCCACACATTAATATACTTCAGACACTCTAGTAGTGGTTTAGAGGAGCTGACATAGTTTCTTTATATATGCATGTAAATTTGGGTGTGATTCGCATAGAAGTGGTAGGCTTGGCCATGTTTTAAAAAAATCAGCCCCAGGTTAACACCACATGCCAGAGTGGCAGATACAGAGCCACCAAGGTGGCTTGAGAAGCTTCTCTGAGATAAATAGGTCCTGAACCACTCTAAGGCCGTACCTTTGATGCCCACTTTTTTTTTTTTAATTTAGGACAGTGCATGTTAATGAACATACATGTAAAAAAAATTGCATGAATGTAAACATACCAGATTATAGCCAAGGGCTAATTTCCATCTGTTGTCCATAAAACATAAAAGAATAGACATAATAATTCATAAAAAATTCATAATTCATTCATAATAAAAACTCCATCACCAAACTCACACATACACACCATTCTATTCCCAAATAAAACATTAAAACTATACAACTTATACATGATCACACACTTGATTTGTCCATAACCAGTTTTTAACCTGTGCCTTAAACAAGTTGAACGTAGGGTTTGTTGCGAAATCAGTTTTACCCCGGTTCTTTTATTCGTTGAAGGATCCAGAGATGGCACCGGAACTCAGTAGTTATTTTTACAAAATCTTTATTCATCTTTATTCATCTTCATTTAAGCATGCACTTCTAGAAGGGAAGACGAGGCCGGTGTCCCTCTGTAAAGATCTTCACCCCTTTGTTAGTTACACCCAGCTTTATAGAAGCGACCCCATCATAAATCCCCCACAATGTGCTGCAAACTCTGTGTCTGTGTCTATGTGCACGAGCACGTGAGTGCCTGTGCATGTGGATGTGTGAGTGTAACAGTTTAAGCACTGTGGGTGTGTGTCTCTTCCTAGGGGCCATAAAAACCATCTCCCTTCCAGACCACAGTTATCAAGTTACATGTTGAGACCCCCACACAGGTATCCTCTGGGGAATTTCCACTCAGCATTAACTCCTCTTTGTCTTACTTTCACAGTTCAACTGGGGAGGGTCTCCTAAGATCTACTCCTAAGTTCATGACACAGTCAGGCCTTTATTTATATCCAGGGCAGTGTCAGTGTCTCTACCATAATTCTACATTCTATCTTAACACATTTCTAAACTCTAAAACAAACTAAACATTCCTACATGTCTAAACTCTAAAATAAGCTAAACATTTCTACAGGTTCTAAGTGCAACATGAGAATGGTATGTTCTGCTGTGTCAAAAGCAGCAGTAAGATCTAAAAGTACAAGCATGGCAAAGCCACCTGAATCTTTAGTTAATAAAATAATTTGTAGAAGTACTTATTTAGTGCTGTGGTTAGCTATGGTTATTTTAGATATTTTTACCTAGAACATAAAGGTTGAAACTTTGTGTTTCTTGCTTTTCTGAATCCTTTTCTCTGATTGTGGTTTCAGCCTGTTGAGGGGGATTTTAATCATAAAAATAGCTAAAAATTCATTGCTAACTGGCAGCCTTATTAATCAGTACATTAGTAAAGAGAAACATAAGGATAATCAGATGTACAGTGGAAATCAGGTGAGTGGAAAGCTGACAATTTTTTTTTACATTCCTTCAGGGTGTGGTTAGGCCTCTTTTATACAGCAACAAGCTATTTGCTGAACCTAATCAGACTACAAGCTGCCAGTTTTGGCATCTTACATTGTTCAAGTAATTCTTATGATGACATTTTTTTTTTGTCTTTCTCTGTTTCTCAGTATGATCATACAGTATGGGTAACATACTGTACATGTAAAAAGTTTGCAGGTTGAACTATTTACCATAATTCTGACACTGATTTTCATGTTTAAAGTTTATGCTCTATGATATCTCTACTCTTTTTGAGTCACTAAGCCAGTAAGTTTTGTGTCACTTACTGGCTTAGTGACATAGTCATTCTGAACAGGTTACTTTTGTCTGCTGAATGGTTTTGAGGACTATGACATTTTTTTTTTGTCATTCTTGCTTTCTTACAGGTTTTTCCCTGTTAAAAGGTAGTTTTTTCCTCCCACTTGAGCAAAGTGCTTGTTCATAGGGGTCATCTGATGTTGGGGATTTCTCTGTTTTCTCTGTGTTATTGTAGGGTTTTGATCTTTTAATACAAAGCACCTTCAAGCAACTGTTGTTGTGATTTGGGGCTATGTAAATAAAATTGAATTGCATTGAAAAGATATCATTATGCCTAGTCAGTTTATATTAACAGACTCGTACATTCTTGCATGTCTGATCAACCTCTTTATTCCTCCCCAAGATGAGTTAACAGAACTCTATGTTTAAATTTAGTAAACATTTCCCTTTAATGTTGTTACAATGATTAGCTGCATTATCCATCATCACCACATATGTAACACTGAAACTGTAAGACTTGACATGAAAAACTTTGAAAAAAAAGAGCTCAGCTGAAGACAACATTTTAATCCAGAGCAAAAACTGCATGTAAGGCTTACTACTAAGCTTACTAGTGGATAATTAAAAGCTGTAATTAACCCTGTTAAGTGTCTTTATTTCCTTCATGTATCACAAATATGGTGATCAGACCTGCCTAATATTGTGTTGGTCCTCCTTTTGCTGCCAAAACACCCCTAACCTGTCGAGACATGGCCTCCATTAGACCCTTGAAGATATGCTGTGGTATCTGGCACCAAGATTTTAGTAACAGATTCTATAAGTCAAGTATGTTGCGATGTGGGGCCTCCATAGATCAGACTTGTTTGTCCAGCATATCGCACAGATGTTCGATTGGATTGAGACCTTGGAGGCCTTTGGGCAGAGGCCTCACTCTTTGGGTGGTGTGTTGCCCTAAAACACAAAAAATATCTCTAAATGCTTTTTCAGTTTATTCAGAGTCAAAGTTAAACTAACTCCAAAACAAATATGGATGAAGACATATTGATGACCCTAAAACTGGCTTTGGAAAGTCCAGTCTGCTCCTGAGTTTCACAAACGATACTTTTGATCCAGAGCAGTCTGCCACAATAGGTGTGGACTTGCAATCGATGGAAATAAAGCTAAGCTTACCATATGGGACACAGCTGGACAAGAATGGTTTTGCACCCCAACATCCCAACCCTCATCAGTTACTGACATCAGTTTGTCTTTTCTGTTCATTCGTGTGTTGTCTGTTTTTCTATGGTGCTGATTCTCTGCTTCAGATCATTTAGATGCCTTGAAACCAATTTCCCATGTGTATTTCTCTTGACGTGAAAATGTGATTGAAAAATTGTCAACTTTGTCTTGCAGGATTTCCTACAACTGAACCCATCTCTGTCTTTGCATTTGGATTGTAGCTTCTAGAGCTACAAGTGTAAAGTTTACAGTACCAAGTGCTCTTGCAATAAAATGTATCGTTTTATGCACTTGAGCGCATAGTTTGTGTTATTACTATTAAACTTTGGCCTCAGTTTGACCTTATACTCTTGTTTTCACAGCTTGTTTTCCACTCCCCCATTGCTTTTGCTGTGCATCTGTTTCAATCATATAAAGTAATTTGTTAAATCAATATCTGCCTTAATATTGAGATGCATTTTCTAGGGTTATAGTCAATTAACTTTTGAATTGTTTCAAACTGAAATAAATGACAAACCTCAAAATGCTGTCAAAAAAAAGAGGAAAGAGGGGAGACAGGGGAGTCAAAGTATGTGTTAAAGTTACCTCTGTGTCGATGGCAGGACTCAAGGTTTACCAGCAGAACATTTCCCAAAGCATCACACTGCCCATACTATATTTTACCATAGTGTATCATGGTGCCAGGCACACACCCACCCTGGCCATCCATGTGATGTAAAAGAAAATGTGCTTTATTAGACAGGGCCACCTTGGACAGAGGTCTGACAGAGGTTAGCATGAACACCCTGACTGGTCTGCAGCTCTTTAGCCCCAATTGCAACAGACTGTGATACAATGTGCATTCTGACACCTTTCTGTCAGAACCAAAATGAACTGTTTTCAGCAATTTGAGCTACACTAGCAACAGAGGAGCTAGCTATATTAGCTCATCTGTTGGATCGGACCACAAGGGCCAGTCTTCATTGCCCAAGTGCATTATTGAGCCTTGGCCATCCGTGACCCTGTTCCCGGTTGACCACCGTTCCATCCTTGGACCACTTTTGATAGATACTAACCACTGCAGACCGCAGTTGCAGGATCCAGTCGTCTAGACCAGCGGTCACCAACCCCCGGGCCATTGGTACCGGGCCACGAGAGTTGAGGCTCAGGTGTGAAATTGATGGTTTTCAGGGTTTTTATTGTTAACTCAGTTTCCCTGGGTCTTTTCCCGTGTTATAGTTGTGTATCTTATTTTGAAAGAAATATTTACATGTTACCATAGCAACCAGAGAGCATTAAGGGGCAGAGAGGAGGATGTTACTCTCAATGTTGTTGGTGCATTTCAGGAGGATGCTGCTAATAAAGTTACACAATTACACAGTGAATTCGCGTTTATTATTATATGTACAAAATACCACAGTTTTTGTCTTGGTCGTATTATTTTATTTTGTTGTATTTATCTGCAACACCTTAAAGTCTGGTCCATGAAAATATTTTCTGACATTAAACCGGTCCGTGGCCCAAAAAAGGTTGGGGACCGCTGGTCTAGACATCACAGTTTGGCCTTTTGTCAAACTTGCTCAAATCTTTACGCTTGCCCATTTTTCTTTTTGTTTCTAATACATCAACTTTGAGGACAAAATGCTCACTTGCTCCCTAATGAATCCCACCTACTAATATAGATGCCATGATGAAGCCTGTTAGAGGCCTTAATGCTATGCCTGATTGGTCTATACTAAATGTGTGTAAGGAGCGTGACTGAGACTGTCTCCATCACTTCTTAGATCTCAACTGGCCTTTTTTAGATGATCACTGGAAAAAGTGAGTTTCTATATTTCAGTAGGACCATATAGTGTAGAGCAGGGGTGTCAAACATCCAGCCTTTGGGGTAGTTTCATATGTCAGTTGTTAATGGCCCATCAGTATGTGGGAGCCGAATCTTCAGCCCTGCTGCGAATCCATGCAGGCAGGTGTGGCACACCATGCAGCCAATCACAGTTTTAATTTTCAGCCATTTGCCATTGTGGAGGACAAAAGGTTTTAAAACTTGTCCACTACTACCTTAGTAGTAGTAAATGCATAAAAAGAAGACTTTTATGAAAACACTGAATTTTAAAAATTGCTTCCTTAAAAAGAGTAAATTTACAGTTCAGTATTGAATATTACATACAATAAACTATATCCAAAGTGTCTTTGACTGGCAGAGATACAGAAAGGTCTGCATGTAGCACAGAGCCATGGCTCAGTGTGAGTGAGTCTCACATGCCTGAATGTGCACTTGAACCCATTTATAGTTCTTAACTTGTTTGATCTGGTGCTCACCACAAAGAGGCACAAGCAGAAATGTTGGACTTTTACCTGTATTTTCATAAGTTTTACAGTTTTTCCTACTGATAAAAACCCCATGGTAATAAACAGTTATCCTGTTGATCCCTAATGCCTGAGAGGGAGAACATGTGGTTTACAGAATGTACCGCCAGATCTGTGAGTAAAAACATAGAATTGTGTGGTATCCACAGAAACGTCCAAATCTCAGCTATAAGACCATAAAACAATTTCAAGAACCACTAACAGCTAAAACTACAAATGATTAAAGAGCAGGTAAAAAAATTCCACAAAGCATGGATCGTTCACCTGAGGGCACATACACGGACATGCCGTCAAGCGCTGAAACCTGACATGTTACTGTCATGTTCCTGGGTCTGTTGACCCAGCGTTTTAAGTTTTAGTTTATTTGCATGTTGTTTATGTTTAAGTTCATTAGATTAGCGAAGTTCATTTGGTTATTAGACTCCTTGTGTTTTCTTCCCCTGTATTTAAGTTTCCCTCACCCTTTGTGTTTCATGCTTATGTCTTATGTTATCAAGTTTGTATTATCATGTCTGTCTCATGTTTCCTGTTTTATTTTGAAGGAGTCGTGTGTTCTTTGTTCATTGTATTTCACTTCCCTTGTCCTGTCATTAGGCTCATGTCAGTCAGCTGTTCCTCCATGTGTTCCCACTTCCCCTAATCACCTCCTGTGTATTTAAGTCCTCTGTTTTCAGTGTGTCATTGTCAGGTTGTCTATTGTTCCACGTCATGTTTCTAGGATTTTCCATGTTTAGGTTTTTTGGAATGTTCAAGGTTTTGTTCTTTACCTTTTGTGTTTAGCATCTAGTTTTCCCAGTTTAGTTGTAGTTAGGTTCTTTCTTGTGTGCATCTGCCTTTTGTTTTTGTACTTTTTATCAGCCATATTAAACGGCTCGCTTTTTGTTGACACTCAAGTTTTGGTCCAAGTTCCTTCGTGTCTACATTTTGGGTCCGCTCTTCATAACACATACAGTCTGCCTCAGCCAGACTGTGACAGTTACAGATTGTGAAACTGCAGATTTTGTCACTCTTTGACCAAAATTCACTGAGCCACCAACAGAAGAAGACCAAAATGTCACTTCACATTTGCAAAACATTGTAATCCCCCACACTGTGGCTGTCTTGCTTCCACCACGATAAAATCCCACTTCTTGCACAGCTCTATCTCTCAGTGTACTTCAAGACCAGTTTCCTATGAAAAACCTCTGTTTTCTTCATTATTTGCTTGCTTGTTACGCACCAGTCTACTTTTGTCGGCTTGTTTCTTTATTTTCATTTTTTTCCCCCAAAATGACCTCTGACAAGAAAGCCTAATTTTGGCTATGCAATACTGAAGAAATGTCAACTTTCAAACACTATCCCAAATTACAAAACGACCCTCTGTAACTTTATGAAAAACAGAAAAGTTTCTGTTTTTCACTTTCTGCAAAAGAAATGTCTGTTTTTTATGACTAAGAAAAACAAACAAACAAACTGGACAGTATGGATAATGAGCTACCAGAACTTTTTCTGTAATTTTACACATTTATTTCTTACAATTTACGTCCAAAGAGTCGTGCTGACAGATTTCTTCCTTCACAGCAATTAAATATGTAACTTCTTTACACTGACAGAAAGGAGAGTTTCACTGTGTGAAATACACTTCACACGCGTACACACACGCACAGTTCTTTGTCGCCAGCGGCCACGTTTATTTATAGTTTTTGGTTTGTTGTGACAGTACACAGTCTGACAGCTCCGGTCTCAGCTGAGTCCCAGGCTCTCCTCCGCTCCTCTCCCGTCTCACTAAAAAAGGCAGGAAAACTGTCATCAGTCCAAACGCCATCAGCTGTTCTCACCTGCCTCTCCAGCACCGCCCCATTGAGCTCACTGCGCCACTCTTCCCCTGCAGCCGCGCCCGGGACCACACCTCCGCCACACACTGCTCCCGCCTGCTTAAGATCAAAGTGGGCTGTGGGTCTGTGATTTAAAATGAGTGTGACACCCTGGTGTAGAGCTTTTAGCACTTCTAGAAACAAATAGGATTTCGATAATATTAACAAAAAGGCAGAAATTGCCTGGAAAGTAGAAATTAATTCCTGTTTTTCACAGAGGTCTGCAGATTAATTCAGCGTTAGCACCCAATCATATCTCAAGTTCCTTTACATTGTGTGATAAAGCTGCTGTGTTATTATTGATGGAGCTACAACGATCTGTCGATCATCCCTGACCTAGAACATGGCAGTATGGGAGAGAATGAACTCCTTTTTAACAGGAAGACAATTTCAGGAGAACTGGGCTAGTGGTGGTTATCTGCTGTGACCAGTTAGGGTGTGTGAGGGGAAAGAGAAAACAAAACACATGAGCAGAGAGGCCATGAAAATCAAACAGGATGAGCCACAAACTACTGCAGAGAGGAGACAAACTGTTATGTTTTATGTACTTGCCCCACAACATGAATACACTCGTGTAATGCTATGTCATATATACATACTGCATTTTTATATGTGGATGTCAGATTGATCAAACCTTATTATACAGTACAGACAATCATAAACTTTACATTTAGGGGATAGGGTTTTCATTGTCAATTGCCCTTACGGTGGACTTTAACAATGTGCACAGCACATACTGTATTATACTTTATTAAGTCCTGTATAAAACCACAGGACATCGGATAAAAGTAGGTTGACTCAGAATCAAACATAGTACAGTATCATGTCATCATTTTTTTCTGAACAGTGGCCCAGAGGCAGCAGACAATCACAGATCACCAGTTTTGTACTTCATGATAAACCAGTCTGAACAAAGAAATCCAGTCCCAAAAGCATAATTTCTGTTAGTTACATCTGAATGGATTGAGCCACATTGATAAAATGAGAATAAAAATAAAAGCTACTTTAACAGTAACGTGGAAAGAAATTTGGGGGTTCAGTTGCTTTTGACCATAAATAAAATCAATGCATCTTTCTGTGATGCCTCAGTCTGAGACAGGCCACATGTCACCACTTATATTCAACCTGCTGTGAGCCATTTGCATACTTTAACCAGAGTTTACAGTGCCGTGAAAAAGTATTTGCTCACTTTGTACAAGCTGCAGGCTGCACTGCTGTTGCTTGGATAATCAAATGAGCAGGTGGGACAGAGGGCTGGCCCTAGGTTAGAGACACAAGGCAGAAAGGTATTTTACTGTACATATAATGCCTGCCATGCAAATCAGTGATACCGGAGAATACTTAACCTAGCTGAGAGCAACAGGCACAGCAGTATACTTGTTTAAATCACTGCTGCTCAACTGTGACATCCAAATAGATGTCCAAACACCACACTGTAACATATGTTTGAGGACAAGCAGAGAGTGGCTTGGTAGCTTCTATACACTTCTTTTGAAGTGTGAATCACAGCGATGCTGCAGTGCTTCGGTCAGTCTTGGCATTAAGGCCTCTTTCCAGAGATCAGGACATAAAGCCACAACAGAAACAGTTTGCATAATATTTGCCTGAACTATTTGCAGTAGTTAGCGTGTGCATTCAGTGTGACTCTACCATGTGCTAATCAAGCGTAACTTCTACTGAAGGCTCCGTAACCCAGTGATGAAAATGGCTCAATCTGAAACAGCAATCAGTTGGTTACATTATGCGCCATCGTATGCTGAAACTGAGACTTCAAAGCTCTCAACAAAGAGGCTGAATGAGAAAACAGGCAAGAGAAGAAAAACTAAAGCAAGTAAGAAGAGGTCACCTTTTGCCTTTCTCCTCTGTGTTTGTTAAACTTGGTTAATGATGTTTGGTGACGTTGTTCAATGACTGCATAAAAGTGAACAAATTAAAAGCACCTTTTGCCTTCAGGCAGTATCCGCCACACCACTCAGTTGCTCTAAATCTGACCTTCCCCCCTGAAAGGAATACCAGCACCTTCAGTTACTCAGAGGTTATATTTACAAAATATATAAAGAAAAATATAGGGTTACTGGCCCTAGCATATAGTACAGTCCAACAGCTGTCTGTAAATATTTCTTCCATGATTATCCTTTCTAAAAGTAAATCACAGGGTAAAGATAGCTGGAACGTGACAAGGAGCAACTAGGACAACATGGCCAACAGTGCTGAGCTGCAGTCAACTACAGGGACACAGAGAGACAGAGACAAATGCAAGAAAAACAGGGTTTGGCAAAAATGGACACAAAACTGAGCCAGGCGGGACAGCTACTGCTACAGGAAGTTAAATCAACACCTGAAAGTGGTCGTTGATACAGAGGGAAATAAAAGACAAACTCACTTAAAGGAAGTAGAGACTGTTCCAGAAGAGCGACAGAGTTTGCATTTTCTTCAAAGTGGATGGATGGAGAGCATTTTTTTATTAGCACTGCATGTGGAAATAACAGCTGGTGAAATGCACCAGAAAACTAACCTTACTACCTCTTAATCTCACTTGTACTATTGTATCTTTGTTTAGATTGCTTTAATAAGCTAACATTGTACAACATTGTTGGCCTATTTGTGGTTCACCTGATGCCAGTATCCCAGGATAACATAAATTAAACCAACAGCACATATTTTGATCAGGGAGCATCAGGTGTGCTGGTTGATAAAATTTGCTGACTTTAAGCTAAGCTGAACTAGCTAGTTCAATTGCTCCACTAAGCTAGCTAGCTAGCTAGCTAGTTAGCAAGTAGGCCCGCGACTGACTGCCACTGACTAAGCTGAACTAGCTCACTTAGTGCAGCTAGTTCAGTTCTGCTTAAAAAAATGAAAGGAGCACTTTTTAATCCAAATATAACATCAAGTTAATTAAACATCTGGGACGTTGATCTGGTCAGTTAAGTAGCAGAGGGAGGTGTTAATCAGGTTCAGCTGCTTTGGTGTTAATGAAATTAACAGCAGGTGCACTAGAGGGGCAACAACGAGACAACCCCCAAAACAGGAATGACTAGAAGGTTTATCCCATTTGCAGTACCGGTATCTGCTCCTTTGTGCAAGGAGGAACAGGATAACTGCCAAGGCTACAAATTGACCTTTCAGCAGGCCACTGGTGTGAATGTCTTTGACACACAATGAGAAATCTACTGGTAGGCCCCGTGCTCACTGTCCAGGACCATGAATGGTCTGGGGAGGCATATCCATGGAGTAAAGAACAGGCCTGACTGCCATTAGGTATCAGAAGGAAATCTTTGGACACATTGTCAGACCCTACACTGGTGCAGTGGGTCTGGGTTCCTGCTGGTGCATGACAGCACGGCTTTATGTGGTGAGAGTATGCAGGCAGTTCATGGAGGATGAAGGAACTGATGCCGCTGACTGGCTCCCACACTCTCCTGACCTAAATCCAATAGAACTCCTCTAGGATGTTTTGTTTCAGTCCATCCAATGTCACCAGGTTGCACCTCAAGCTGTCCATGAGCTCAGTGATGTCCTGATCCAGATCTCGGTGGAGATCTTTAATCTGTTATTAGTAGCACATTGTCAGGAATGCATACACACACATGGGAGCCATGCAAACTACTGAGTACCGTTTTAGGTTGCTGCAATAACATTTCGGCAAACCATGCTGGATCATTTTTTCACTTTGATTTTTAGGGAATTCAGACCTCTGTATGTTCATAATTTTCATTTTTATCAAACAATCTGGCATCCTTTCATTCCTAACACATTACCCAGTCCATATCAGCATGATTTTTTTTCCTATTGACAACTCAAGTGTTCCTGTTTTAATTGGTGTATTTACTAACAGTAGATTTGCATCAATATTACTATCAAACTTTAAAAAAGACTGTAAAGTTTTACATCAGTATGGCAAAATCTTTTTCTAAATAAATGTGGAAGAAAAATGATTTTAAAGAAATACTTTTACACAGTAAGTGTAAATGACAATTACTGGAAAGTAAGGTTTTTTTTACCTGAGTTATTTTTCATTTATAAAAGTAGGATAGTCTTGACATACAGTATTAGTGGAGACAAGAGATTGACACTGTCCTTCACTGTCCTAAACCTATCAGAGCCACTCATTACTTCCCTTTTACATATCTATCAGACAACTACATCAGATAAACGATAGTCCTACAGTGCCCTCTTCTCAGAGTTCCCAGAGTGGTGAAGAGACCTTAAAGTGTTCTTTTGCATTGGTGCTGTTATGCACCAGGGCAAGAGCAAACGCATGTGCTTAAAAGAAGATCGGCGAGCCTGCATAAAAATGCAGTAAAGGACATTGGTGTTGAAAAGAGTTTATTCAGCCACTGTCCTTGCTTTGCAGGCAACTTTTCGGATCTTTGCTAATTGCTCTTGCTTCTTCCTCTACGTGGTGAACTTCACTGCTGCTTCCTTTGCTGTTCAGGCACACTACTCAACCAGTTAGCTTTCAGCCTATGCACAGTGTCATCCCTTTTGGTCTATGTGCATGCATGCTTTGGTTGCATACCCAAAATCCTTCACTCTGCAAAACCAGATACCCAAACAGACACAAATGCAGTATCATGAATCCACTTTAGGCTTATCCATTCAATTTCAGCTCTTTCACTTTGCCTTTAAACTTCCATATTATCTACTAACATGGCATCAAAGAGGATCCCTCTCTCTCTTTGTGACTTATAGATCTCACTGAGACTGACAGCACAAAAGTTCAGAGTTCATCCTGCTGGCAGAGCTATAAACAGACCAGAAGTGGTTGATAGGGGTCTTAGACTCTCCCCTCCTTCCATCCTCTGTCTTCCTTTAGTAATATGATACTGTTTCAATTAGGGTCCAGTGCCTCACACAAAGATTTGGAGGATTAAGCAATCAGTGCTGTTTCTTACACCAAAGAAACTCATTTGTTTTTTTCAAGCTTAGACTCAAAAAGATTTTTTTCTGATTAAAACAGAAAAAAAGAACATATTAAAGCTCTAAATGTTGTATTTTGCTGTTCCTTTTTCCTGTGTGTCAGAAAAATAAATAAATAAATTAATTAATTAAAAGCAAATCTTCCAATGACAAGAGCAGCATAAATAACACATTTTACATCTCCTACCAACAGTGAAAAAGACTTCCTAAAAGAAATAGAAAATAGCTTTTAGGTACAGATATATAAAAAATGAATATATACATAACAGAAAATCAAATATGATACACTTGCATAAAACTTGGAGTGAAAGTGCATCTCATGTTGGAGTCCTTCCCTAATCTCAAAATTGAGGTGAAGTCTATTTATGAGGCCAGTAGATTCTTGGCAAGAAATGTGTCACTGTCATGGCGGGTGACACTCTGTTTCCTCTTTTTGTTTTGCCGTTCTTACTCAGGCCGATGAACATCCTTGGGTAGGCAACTGACTCGTAAGCATTGTAGTTGTTGGCAAGGAGCGTCTCTCTGAACTTACACTCGTTGTTGTAATGTAACTGAAAAAGAAGAGAGATTATTGGAAATGCTGATTGTTTGAAGGCAGAGACAAAACAAAGACATGGGGACATTTTGAGGGTATTTCAGTCTGCATTGTTCATTCTGATCATTATCAAACAATTGATTTCTTTCTGACTGCAAGGCTGTTATTGTACAGGAGCTGTCTCAGCCAGATTTTAGACAAAAAAAAATACATTGTGAAATGATGAATGATGTGAGTGCTACAGGACTCGGGACGCCAGGGCCTGATTGGTTCATTTTTGCTCACTGGGAATGATAAGGCGCTACATACATACATACATAGAGCGCTTTGAGTACTCCGGGAGAGTAGAAAAGCGCTATATAAGAATCAGTCCATTTACCATTTACCATTTACATAACCTCTGCAGTGGAGAGTTAGTTTTAATCATGTCATTGAGTTTTTCAATTCTTATTTACACTTTTAAATATGTCAAAAAATCCCTTTGAAATGCTGTAACACTTCATCTATTTAACTCAGCCGGAGGACTAGCTTTTATTTCACTATATCTTACATTCCCCTCACAAACGTTATTGGGCTGGTCATTGTACAAACCCATTGTTTTACTGTCTAAATATTTTACCTAGACCAACAATGATAATAAAAAACAAAATAAGACATTTTTTAAAAACAGCTGGCTTGATAAAGGAACCATCCTTAGTCCGGATGGTTTGTTACCTTTATACTCAAAATTTATGTCTCTTTCAATTTTCTACAGTATCAAGAGAAAACACTGACTTTTCTTTTTTTTGATGAAGGTTGATTGGTGATGATTGGTGCATTTAAACATTTAGCTAGTCCCACAGGTAAACACACCATCCAAACACCATTTATGCTGACCGTGAATGCACATTCATCAGCTGCAAATAATCCAACAAAATTATCAGAAATACTATCAGATGACTGTCTGTTACCTCCTTTTGGAACAATACTATTGAAAACATTAACTGGAACTGGTCATGACTTTTACTGAGAAAGCACCATCAGCAATACAAGCTGGAGCTGGGTGAGCTGTGTGTGTTGGATAAAAGTCAGAATCAAACAGTTTATTGGACTTTTGGACTAATACGATAAATGTTTTCATGAAAAGGTATCTAGAATACAGTTTTTTAATATTTGGCATTAAAATGAGTTTTTAAGAGCAGCTATATGCTGTATGTTGCTAATTATAAATGTTAATAATAAATGATAATTTATTTTTTATTTAAGGCTATAAAAACCATCTCTGCACACAAGATGTATTTATTTGGTAACTGTAAACCTTGAACATGGTAAATGGCCTGTATTTATATAGCGCTTTACTAGTCCCTAAGGACCCCAAAGCACTTTACATATCTAGTCATCCACCCATTCACACACACATTCACACACTGGTGATGGCAAGCTACGTTGTAGCCACAGCCACCCTGGGGCGCACTGACAGAGGCATCACCCCTTTTGTACTTATTCCCTGTTTTATGTGAACAGTCTGTAAACAGTGACTGTACCAGTAAACAGTAAGCCAGGTTTTAATTTAATTTTTTTTATCAACACATTTCATACTACTTCTGTCTCACCAAACTAAGCAAGTGATGTTGTAGGATAAATATGACAAATTAAAAGATAAAAAAACACCTTAGCCTATGAATCCTACATTTAAGGTACCCCGTGGCTCTATTACGCATTGCACTGGCATAATCTGAGTCTATTTGTCCTGCATCTACTTGGTAGATAGATAGATAGATAGATCTTTTTGAAAATAACAATGCCTCCATCCCTCCAGTACAGGAGACTTGAAGACAGGCTGTTAACTGCATGTATGCTGATTCCAATATTTTAACCAATTATATTGTTATTAATTGATTGTTTGATTAAATGATTAAATGATATTTTATTGCTTATCTGACACTGATTTCAATACATTTTTTCAATTAAACAATTATTAGACGTTTTAATCCTGGCCAGAATGAACTGGGTATGTGTATACAGCAGCTTGGATTCATGACTTCAGCATCGCTCCATAAAGCCGGACATCAGAGCTGCATGATACTAAATGTGTATAAGTTTATTTATCAAACCTGCCTGTGTGTGTGTGTGTGTGTGTGTGTGTGTGTGTGTGTGTGTGTGTGTGTGTGTGTGTGTGTGTGTGTGTGTGTGTGTGTGTGTGTGATGTAATCAGAGTTTTCGTTGTGCACTCACAGATCCGTACAACTTTCCCCGTCGGTTCATGGCCACAAAAAGTCCGCTGCGAATGCCCAGCAAGGTCACCACTCCTCTCTCCACCGGAGAGATCTGCAAGAGACCTGGAGACAAAAAGCGGCACACTTACTACAACACGCCGGTGTGACGCCCTGCGTGCTACTCCACACACACACACACACACACACACACACACACACACACACACACACACACACACACACACACACACACACACACACACACACACACACACACACACCGACATTGCTGCTTGTGTAAGGAAGTGAGCTGGATGGTCAGACTGAGATTTGAAATTTCGGTAAACACATGTTTGAATTCCACAGAAAACACCTGGCACATTGTGGCGCCGTCATCCCTGATCTTAATATAAGTTAATACACTAACAAAGAAGCCCCTTTAAATATATGTGATGTCATGTCAGGCTTAAAGGAGCTGAATGAAATCCAGCTCTGACATTTTTGAACATGACTGAATATTTTCACCTTGAGAAATGACAGCGAGACAAGAAGTGTTTGGAGCTTGGCTCACTATCCTGGAACACCCTACGCTGAACAGCTCATTTCTGAAAAGGTATCAGAAACACGCGAAGGCTAATCGGACGCCAGCTGATGCGTTTCCTCAGCAGGCCTTGACAGGCTGCTGACCGACTACGTCTTTTAGTTCCATGTATCATTTTAAAGAGTGTGTCAGAGGCTTCGAGTCCTCGCTTGGGTTTTCTGTAAATATATGCAATGTATATGTAATGTATATCCCTGAGGTTTTACGCCTCGTCTTAGAATAGTCACACACAAAAAAACGAGCTTTCAGCGTCTACGTCCCCGAGAGTTGGCGGGGATTACATGTGACGTGTTGGGTAAACAGAAGTTTGTCATTCTTCGTGTCTGCAAATGATTTTAAGTTGCACGAGCAACGGGACCTAACTTTAGGTCCAGCCTTTAGGTTACAGCAGCACAATCCTACGCACCTACGCTCCAGATGTTGGTACTGTGGCGTGGGTCAGACTATACACGTGCGCGGGTCTCACGGATCAGGTGTGAGGCCCCGTTTTATTCGCAGTTAGAGAAAATGCGATCAATAATAAGTCAGCTGAGGTGACTGCTTCCTGTTCTAAGAACTTCTTCAGTCGTTTCTCTTGAGTTGTCTTTGCTTTTCGTGTCCATGTGTTTCAAACAGAGTCAGAGCAGTGTGAAATAAAGTATCAATCGCAAACTTACTGTAACGATGTTCGTTGTGTACTCCCGTTATTCTGCCATCTGGTAACACCTGAATGTGAAAACCGATCCCCACGTTGCAATAGAGCCGCCTCAACCTCTTAATGCCGAGGAGGTAGTTGCTGTCCCGGCCGCTCTCCTCCCGCTTCTCTCCCGGGATTCGCGCGAGGGACCGGGAGTAAAGGGCCTCCCAGCGGTCCGCCGTGCCGTTCAGGCCGGGAGCGCATCCTGCCAGTCTCGCCACCAGGCCCAGGATCAGGACGGTCCGCAGGGCCGCCAGAGAGCCCATCCCGGCTGCGTCTGTGAGAGCAGCTTCCCAGTGTTCGACTCTCCAGTGAAGAGAGAAGAGCGAGAAGCAGAGCGAAGCAGGCAGCAGCGCCCGGGAGCGACATTGATCTGCATGGACTCGGCAAAGCCAGGCCTCTATATTTATACCTGCATGCACATTACATCACTGCTCCACACTTAGTAAAAATCCACAAAGTACTTCTTCACAGTCAGCCGCACCGAAAGCAGGGCTTTATTCACTTCCAATAATGGCCTTATTATCTCCGCGCAAAATCTTTGGAAAATAAAGCAATAAAAGCTCAATAATGACCAAAAAACCTCTTTGTGCGAGGCTTTCATTATCAGCAGCAGAATATCATAATTTATGTATGGGAGGATGTAAAATAGGAAACCGCCAAGTTAACACACAGGAGACAGTTCTATAAATGAACAATAACAGGAAAACAACACAGGTCCAATTCAACCGAGTGGAAAAAAGAGCGCTAACTTAAGACTGCTACTAGGGAAATCATGTCCCGGGCCCTTATAGAAAACAATGGTACGAATAAATACAGTCTGTAGTATGATAAGTATGCTGTCATTGTTGACCAAGTCTTTATTTCACTGGAACCGCCTGTGTGGTCCGTTATTAATCCATGCACCAGTGTCTGTGTTCAGAATTAAATGGATATTATGAAAACGTCAGTGAAGTTGGACTGGATGGACTGTTCATGTGAGCATGAACAGCCTTGTGATGGACTGGTCTGTGTGGAGTGTTGTCCCAGAATTGGATAAGGAAAGGTCAGGAAATACCTCCAAGAAGTTTACAGTTTTCCTAAAAAGTCTTGAGGCTGTGTGTATGGATTTTATTCAGCTCTGTTCGTTGTGTTCAAACCGCCAACCTTAAAGAGTCGATTTTTGCTTTTGTTTCACTTACTTTTTAGAACTCACCAGCTGACATCATGGCACAATTTCTTTGATCTGACATCCTTGACACTCTTTCAGTCCGTTGCTCTTCTTTTGTTTCAGTATTTCATAAGTGTGATGATTCTTGTTACATTTATGCAGAGTGTTAACATTTCCACGCGCTGCTGTGTCCCATTATGGATCTCATTATGGTACTCTGTTGGAGTACTTGAAGATCTTCCATGTCTTTCAGCCCAGAGCCCTTTGATCTCTGGGCCAGCCTTGTCCTGCTCCTCTTTGACCATGCATGAAACTTTTTCTCATATTCACATTCAGCTGATCTACAATACACAACATAATAGTTTCTTTGTGTGCAGCAAAATAGATCCATGAATGCAGGCAGATCTTAGGCACTTGGTTGGGTATCGATCTCAAATGCAATTCTTCTCCTTTTTTTCATTTTTTGCTGCTCCCTTCCGGGATCACCGCAGTGGATCATCTGCCTCCATCTCACCTCATTCCTGTGGACCCTCCTCTATCACACCAACCCTCTGCATGTCTTCCTTCACTACATTCGTGAACCTTCTGTGTGGTCTTCCCCTTTTCCCCCTGCCTGGCAGAAAAATTAACTTTCCACTGACCCAAAATTATGCAAGAATAGCAAGTAGTCCATAAAACCTTTTGCTTAGTTGAAAAGCATGAAGGGCATCATATACAACTGATGGAATGCTGGGATGAATCCTCAAGTATCAGCAGTGATGGGCTTATTTCAGTGCTTCAGGAAAACAGGTCAACTTTTAGACTGCTGGACCACCAAAGCTACCTTCAGAGTAACTGATGGACTTGTCCTAAAGTCATTCAGCTGATTAGGTGGTGATGCACAAGTAGGCTGCTAAAACCATTGGCTGATGAACTGCAGAACCTATAGGAAAACTTCCTGACCATGTACCGACCTCCAAAAAACTCATAAGAGTGTCTGTCCTTTAGGACATTAGAGATTCATAGGCTGACAGGCTTATAGGACAACAGATGGAATTCTGCAATATCAGTATGGATTTTGGACCTTTTTTATTTATTTTTTATTTTTTTTGAAAATATTGGAAAATATGGAAAATGAAAATATTACAAACCTTCTTTAAAGCTGCTAGACTGTAGAGAAATGTATGTAAGGCAATAAGATGAGACATTTGGCTATCATTGTAATTAATCAATAACCAAATTACACCAAGGCACTGAGCCTTTTAGGTAGCTGGTGCACCGATAGAACCTACGTGGGCTGAGATGTGATGGAATTCAGGATCGGCTTTTGAATGAAGACATTCATGTGAACCGTTCACACAGCAGGTCTCCTGCTGTCGCTGTCCATGGTTCTGTAATGTTCTTTTATCGGACTAAAATAAAAGCAGGCTGACATGTTTCTTTTCAGTCATGTTGCAGTTTGTAAGTTATGCCTGACTTTATTTTCTGTTTATGCTGTACTGACATTATTGTGGTTTTTGGTTGCATGTGTGCAGTGAATTATACTAAGTGAAAGACGTTTTAGATTTCACTGGGTGACAGCTGCAGTTCAGAGCTTAAAATGTCTCAGCATTCAACACGACTCATTTGCTCTCTTGTTTATTTATCACTTAGCAGCCTGTGCATAGCATCTTTATGATTCAGAAAAAAAGTATGAAAGTATGTTTCTAATGATCCGAGAGCGCACTCGGTCACTTGGTAATAAATAATTTCTAAAACTGTACAAAGCGATTTCATCTTCTAAATGTTGTTTTACCCTGAAAACCTGAATCCATGTGACATATCTTGTTTAGTGTATAAAAACCATTCAGATATGAACCTGGAATCATATCACACATACAGCATGTGAAAAGGTGAAAAATGAAAAATGGTTGTGTATCCAGCGTCTTGTTGTGTGTATCCAAACTGGGAAGGAGGTATTTCTTCTGATGTTGTTGGAGCAGTACAGCTGGATGTTGGCCAGCTATACAGCTGCTACTGAACTGGTGCCAGCCTGGATCTATTAAGTGGTGTGTTGTGAACTTTACATTCCTTTCATAAATGATAAATGAGGTAAAACACATGAAGGAAAAATATTTTTTTGTAAATCCTGTAGTTTTTAAGATAATAATCCTTTGAGCAGCATGTGCTTTGTAAAAATTCCAAACTGACTGGATAATTCCTATTTCCTGACAGTGAGCTGCCTACACTGTCCACTTTTAAAATACATCTTAAAACCCATTTTTACTCCTTGGCATATGACACAGTCTGACCCGATTTTATTGATTTTATTGTTTTGATCTAATGTGCTGATTTTATTGTTTTAAATGTAATTCTCATCATTATTTTTATACTATTTTATTATTGTTTTTGCTATTTATGCTAATTTTATTTATTTTAATGTCATTTTAATAATTATTTTTATATATATATTTTATTTATTTTTATATTTTTTAACATGTTCAATGTATCACTTTGGCATGTCAAGTGTACAGCACTTTGTGTTCAGCTGGGGGCTGATCTGAAAGTGCTATATAAATAAATTGCTTGCTTGCTTGCTTGCCTACAGAGGGCATCCAACTGCCTTTCCAAAGTAAGAGTATTGGATGCAAACTCACATGTGTCTGAAACTCGGCCTGTACTAAACGTTCCTTTAATGGGCAGAGGGCCCATGCTTAACATACGTTTATAGTGCAGTTTTACCAATACATGCCTTTCTGGTCACCAGAATACTCTTTAAGACAAGTTTCAGTACTTGTGTAAAGTAGCCATTATCTTCTAGTTTTTTACTTGACTTGGGGTCTCTTTTGTGTCCCTGGGTGTTTTGAAATGCTCTGAAATAAATACAAAAGTAAACTAAATGTGTTGTTATTAATAAAAAGGGACTGATTGCTCAAACCCGTTACCTGACTTAAAGGCAAAATCAGAATCACTTGGCACAGCTTAGTGAGCTGATCATTATGATGATGGGATAACAGCTTTCCATCATTCTCATAAAAAGTGTGTGCATTTGCAGTGGGCAGAGTAATCGTTTTAAACGGTGTTTATTTTTATTGTTTTTACTGTAATAACTAATCATAAATAATTTCTGAAAAAAACACATTATTTACAACTAGAAGGAGGAACTGTGTCCCATAATTTCCAGATTTAGTAAACATGCCCATCTAAAAAGATGGGCTTAAAATCATCTAGCTATTGTGTAAATACTTATCCATTCCCCCCATCAGGCCAGTAGACGTTGCAAATAAACACAACTGTTGTAGGCTGTCTGATAAAGTTTAGTAGGAGAACACAGATTTACATGGATGGAAAGGACACATCAGAGGAGATTTAGGAGATAACTTTTGTTAAAAGTAGCATTCAGGGAGGGGCAGGGGCCACAATAGGTCCTGACCTCACTGAAGCCCAACGTTCCTGATGAGTAATGTTAGAGTTTCACATTTATGACAAACCATAGCAAGGTGTTGCACTTTCTATGACACAGTTTCTGCTCTGAGAAGGGCCAGCCTTGCTTATCAGCTATGCAGCTTTTGGTCTTTAAAAAAAAGGCTAAATGTCTCAGGCGACATTGCTTCCTAGGCCCCCTGGGAGGAGGTATTGTCCTGGCCAGGAAACCTTCCGTGCCTACAGGTATAGAATGACAAGGCTTTATATGTAGCTACCGACAGATGTGAGTCAAGTGTGATAAAACCTGAAAATCTAAAAAAGTCCTTTTAATAAAAATTTGCACCGATCATAGTCGTTGTACTTGTTCCTGTTACGGCAGCGTGCGGAGACTGCAGCTGGGAGAGAGGGACGGACAGATTGCCGTGTGTACAGCTAAAAATGAAATGCAAATCCGAGCTTCAATTTCAAAGAGAATCCCCCAAAACAATGTTAGGTACTTGGGTCTGGGCAAA